>NW_009631209.1:8518-9857 GCF_000690535.1 Cariama cristata | reverse complement strand
AAAAGAGGATTTTATCTTCTACCCCACCATCTCCTCAGGGCAAACACCCCTCCTCAGGATGCTGGCTGTGGGCAGAGATGTCCTGGCATGGCCTCATCCACCCATCACCTTCATAACAGGCTCTCCTGTGCAACCATCATGTGCAGGGACAGCAGCACCGGGTACCTCCTGGTGCACCACAGAGGATAAGGGGGTGGCCTTTTCCTCCCTTTCTTCCTCACATGCTTGCATGGAGAGGACTGCCAGGCATTGCTCCCCATCTCCTTTCTTTTCATGCTGTTGGACGTCAGGAACCATAAGCCTCAGGATAGTAACTTCTCATGTCAGCGGAGTGTTTTGCAAGCCAACAGCTGACTATGTTTTTCTTTTTGCTTTAAAAACTCAAAAAAATAGCCACTACCCCAAAGTGAATTTAAATAAAGTCCTGCTTTGAAGCCCAGCAGTTGACTCTGTGCTAGAATATTATTTAATTTCATACTTCTTGAATCTTTGGCAGAGTCAGAAAGCCAGATACATTATTAGGTTTCTCTTTAGATTTGTTTTTAAACATATTGCTGCAATGCTAAGCAAATCCAGTGATTCTAATGAACTCTGTTTCAAATGCAAAACATGTTTTGTAGCACTTAAAAATCAATCAAACTGCCAGAGATTGCTAAAATAGCTAGTATGAATTCCCTGCCATTTTCTACATGCGAAGGTCAAGCCTGGGAGATGAGCAGGCACTCTGAGTTTGCAGACTGGCTCCATCTGTTACACATAAAGTTTGGGTTTGGCAGTGAAAACACTAGAGAGGGGAAAAAAACCAAGAGTTATTGTCTGTGTTTACTAACTGCAGGGCCCGATCTTGCAAGGAGCTGAGTGTCTCAGGCCCCAGTGGGTAGGGGGGTACATGCTGGTGCTCAGCCATCTTTAGGGACCTGCGCAGAGCTCACCCTCTGATTGTTTCTATTAAGACACAGAAACCTGCATCTTCATTGCAAACTCCCAGCTCCAAAACTACGGAGACAGACTTCAGTGTTAGCACCTTTTGGCTTTCTCTTTGAAGCTTTTACCTCGGCTTTCCGCTCGCCCGTCCCACCGGCCAGGACACCCGTGGCTGCTCTGGTGTAGGAAACATGGCTCCACCTGTGGAACCACTCATGGGGTTGTCCTCTGCACCCACAAACAAGAAACGGGGGTAGCAAAAGGCTGAGGTTGTTAGCATGTCCGGACGGCTGGCGCTGCTGACTGCAGCTGTACCCTGTCTGCCGACAGTGATAAAGAGGGAGTCGTTTTTTAATACCGGAACGTGAGAAGACCTTGTATCAGCAAGGACATGAGAGAGGGAACTGCGCAACAA
>NW_009631209.1:0-8487 GCF_000690535.1 Cariama cristata | reverse complement strand
CATTCCTCCCAAGCGATGATTAATGAATGCAAACCGTCAGCTGCATGGCCGTAATTGAGGACGACATGCCAGCGAGGTCGTGTGTTTGTGTAAGGAAAGAGGCAGCCGACAGCCGCTTCACTGACGAAGAGCAAAAGGGAGCCCTGGGCTGGCAGGACGGCGTTTGGATGCTCGGCGTTCCTGGCGCTGCCGGGCTGCCCGCTTTGGCTTGGTTTAGATCACTACCATGGAAATGCAAGATGAAAGCCACCTCCGTTCATCTTCATTTCTGCCTTACTTTCTGATCCAAAGAGTTAGGTGTCCCTCTAGCACTAGAGGTATTTTTCTCCTGTTGTCCTTTATCAATCAAAGCCAAAATACCGATATACGAGGTGAACCCCAGGTCCCAGAGAAGATGCAGAGTGCCAGCAACAGAGGGGATGCAAGGGACAGAAATACACCTTGCAATGCCCTGGTGAGGCTGGAAAGCCACTGCCGTATGGGGGAAAGCTACACTCGGGGCATTCTTCTGAGGTGAATCACAGATGGGGAGTACCAGCCTGCATTACCAACTAAGCAGCAACTAAAACCAACCCAATAAAGGGAATAATGTTACTGCATCTTGGAATTATGCTTGTGGTAAAATGAAAACCTTTGCAAGAAACACAAAAGTCTGCCGGAGGAGAGCAGAGGGGAAGATAAGGAGGAGGAGGGCTATTAAAATGGAAGCCAGATCTGAGCTTCTTGTTGCACTGAATTCTTTGCTGTGAATAATAAGCTTTGACCAAAAAGAGAAAAGAAAGTTTGTTCACTAGCTGGGATTTTTCCAGAACCCGCACAACATCTAAAATCCTACAGGCTTTCTTATCCCAATGAAAAATAATTACTCTAAAGAATATTCTTCAATGAACCCTTAGGGGACGAATTACAATACTTCTCTGAAAACATGCTGTTCTTTTCCCCTGGCAGAAAAATGTTCTCGTGCTTGTTTCCAGGAGGTAGGCAGGCGAGCATCATAGCCAGCAGGAAGGCTCTTTGGTAATCTATTTAATATCACGTGTTCCGTGGCAGCTTTCTTGCACCATTCACAATGGAGCTACTTCAATTTTGTAAAATCCAGCAAAATCAACCAGAAGTCCCATATAGCTGCATCCCTGCAGAAATCCCCAGAAAAGGTACTTCACTACCCAGACTCAAGCAGTACAGGCACTTAGGAGACGTGCACGCATATTAATCTGCGTTCATCAGTATAAATCTTCCTATAAGCACTGCAGAAAGTTGGCCGGCAAATTCAGTTTTAAGTATCTAGGAAATATGGCTTGTACACAACAAAACAACTATTTTAAACAGGATGCAATAAGCTTTTCATGTAGGATATTTATGTTGCTGCGATGTTTTATAAATAACAGAGGAAAAATAGTAAATAAAAAAGGACTGGACTTCTGGTGAACACACAGACTGTTTCAATCATGTCGGAGGTTGCCAAAACTGCTACTTTCTCGTCCTGCTGTAGCTGCCAGCCATCCGGAGTTTCATACACACCTCAAAGAATAAGAAGTGTGATAGAGGCCAATGATGCCATGTACGATCTTTGTTTTCAAAGATGGTAGGGTGCACTTTTAGTATCTCTCCCTATCTCATCTGAAGAACTCTTGACACAGGTGTCAGAGCCACAACTGCTTCCAAACATGTATTATCACGAACAAAGGGGAAAAAACCTGTACACACACTTGATGCTCAAGGACTGATTAATGCCTCATTTGCTATGCAACAATTAAAACAAAAAATTAAATTCCACAGCTAACCTTGATGTAATTAAATCATTATCATTGGAATTACAGTAGGAAGGGGTTGCCCCTAATGCCTCTATATTACAAATACCAGGTTTTTGATTGAACAGCACCAACTAGAAAAGTGCGGGAGTCAGTCCACATAGAGGCAAAAACCCAAACCAGAGTATTTTTAAAAAGCAGCATTCCACAAATTGAGTATTCTAAAATAGCTACAATAGAAGTTATTTTATTTACTTTTCCTTTCATTATGTAGAACAATGGTGCATTCCAGGCTCCCAGGAAAATTATTAATAGCACTTTGTTGATGCTAAGATCATGGAATATATTGTGTGGGGCAGGCAGGGTGTGTTCACAGGCTCCTGCCCTGACTGTTTTACAGTGATGCTGTGCAACTTGCTGTATTCCAAACCAGCCTCTTCCATCATCTTGCAGAGCCTCCCCTCACCATGTTCATCTCTTACTTGATCCCAACATGGTTATTCCCCACAATATGATGGGTGCGTACTCACTCATGTCATGGGA
Organism: Cariama cristata; assembly: GCF_000690535.1. Classification (NCBI taxonomy): domain Eukaryota; kingdom Metazoa; phylum Chordata; class Aves; order Cariamiformes; family Cariamidae; genus Cariama; species Cariama cristata. The sequence goes on along the minus strand of NW_009631209.1, from coordinate 6,193 downwards.
GGGCTCATAGGTTGTAACTGAGAGGATGGGGTTACTTGAAGTACTTGCTGTAATTGTGCTCCACAAAGAAGTGAGACTTTATGCAGCATTATGTTGTGAAACAAATTAACTCAGCTTTACTAATCTTCAAAGTAATCTCGTCCTAGTGTCATAAATATATCTATGTATGTGTGCATCCATTGAAATGGTTAAATGATTAACTGTGAACGACTTATCAGATGAAGCTTGCCTTCGCGTCATCACGTGTAAACTACAGGATTTGAAAATGAAATCCCACTTTTTAACTGCCTCTCAGGAGCTCTCTGCTAAGTGGCTTGTCTCTGACTTGAACAGGTAGGGTCAAAAACTCCAGATAGAGCCATCCAGCACTAGAAAATGCTGATTAGTCATAATTCAAGTGTTTTCTATGACTGTGTCAATTTTGATGACATTTTCAACAGAAAAAATCCCAGGTAATTTGAAGACCATTTCAAGTTTTCTTACACAGAAACGTTTCAGGCAACAAAATATTTTGAAAGTCTTATTTTACATCTTAAATCAGGCGAAAGCATGCCCCAAGTATTGTTATTTCCTGTTTTCTGACACATGTTTATGAACTCTTTGGTATAATTAGTCTCTGCTCCTGACTTCTGGTGCACAACCAAACCCAAATCCCTTGGATTTGCTCCTGACAGGATGAATGACAAGTCTTGCTCTCCAAAGCACTGAGAAGGTGCAAGTGCTACCAGCCGCAGGACAGCAGGCTCGTGGTGTTCCCAAATCTCTCAGGTCACTTCGGTGGCAATGGTGAAGACATTAATTTATGCTTGAATTGTTCCATTTAAAAATGAGCATCTTTCATTTTACTTGCAAGAAGAACCTGAATAAAGTGAGCATTTGCTTTATGCAAACAATCCATTTAACTGTTTTCCTGCTACTTGCAACGCCTGTAATTTAGCTGTGATTTTGGCTACTGATTTCAGCAGAGATACCATCTATTCATTCTCCAGCAGCAGTTTGACCCATTTGCTTGCTATGATTTATTTTACGTACACTGTAAATAACAGTGTCCTCTTTCCATGAGTTATTTTTGACCTAGTGAAGTTTCACCTACACACTGCAGTCACCCATTTTTCCCCATGCTCCTACTTCTAGTTTGATTTTCAAACGTGGCAGAACAGCAATAGTGAATTACCAAAAGATGCTACTCATTATGGATATCAACTACATAAATTGACAGCACTGAAAACTTGTCTCCAGCTTCCAATCTTGCTTATGAAAGTACATTTTAATTTTGGTAAGTTCATATGGCAATAATTCAGGCTGCCCCATGCTTTTGGACGTAATATGTTAATATGGACAGATACCGTGTGTTCAAACTGAGACCTGAAATTAAGTAGTTCTGGGAACATACTTGCATTAAAAAAGCATTAAGCAGCTCAGTGCCACCAGCTGCTGGTGCAGTTCAGCAGTGAGCTGCCCCATCGTCATTGTGCAGCTAAACATGTCCAGCTCCGTCCAGAGCATTCGCTCTCCAAACAGAGGGCAGTGACTCACAGCGCAAACAAAACAATAAATCCCTGGGTAAACAAGCACAGAATACAAATATTAGAAAGAGGGCTCTGTAACTTAATAATGAATAAAGACATCTGGCAAGCCCTGCTGTGATCTTGTTATAGCTGCAGTTTAACACTCCAAGTCATGTCAGTCAGTGGTTTGATCAGATGTTGGACAATCTCTTTGTCCAACGCATCTGATGTTGGGAGAGGGATTTTCTTCCTGCCCCCTCTGAAAAAACAGAAGTCCCAAATGCCCCAAATTCTTTAACAAGTCCCCCGCATGCCCCTAGGAGGGACAGGGCTTGGTGTCCTACAGCCAGGATTGCTATATTTTCTTCTATTATTAATAAACCACAGGCTCCAGTCTGCATGGCAGAGGTTTTACCTACTATTTGCAAAAAGAGCATTTGGGTCCAAAAAGTTCTTGCTTTTCCTCACTTATTCATAAGTGAAGGCGAGCTGGTGTCTCTGTGCTGAAGATGTCCAGGAGCTCAGGATGGACTTTTCTTCCCCTAATTAAATTTTCTTCTGAAGCCATGTATACTTTATGATCTGTGAACCTACCACCTGATAATTTAATTAGACATCTAACAAAATGCATCTAGATTTTGCATTACGAAAAGCAGCGCACGACTCACTCCTGACTTCAGAGACCTCTATTACTCCTCCTCTGCTGCTTCTTTTCCAAAATAAATCCTTAGCTGTTCAGTCCCTCCCCATATGGAAACTGCTCCATACTTCTGATCAGTGCTGTTGTCCTTGTGAGCAGCCCAGCCATGGCAGAAATCCAGACTGAGGGATACCTTAGTCTTGCCTGCCTGCAGATGTGGTGGTTTCTGATGCTGGAGCTGCAGGACAGTGTTTGGACACCAGTCAACGAACTAACTCCTTCGCAAAGTGTAGGAAGAGAAATGTCCCCTGTAAGCAGAAGATTGCTCCTCACAAATCCTTGCAGAAGGTGAATGCCTCCACATGCAGGAAGAGATGAGACAATCATATTTTTCTCTGGATACACAATACAAACATCATCAGAGGAAATGAATAGCAAACACTGAGCTTGAGGAATCAGGTCAGGCAAAGGAAAGAGAAATCGTATGTGAGTCATGTCACAGCCTGGAAGATTATCCTTCAAGATCAGCTAAATGGCAGCTGATGCAGAGCATGAACTTCACAGGATGTGGAAAAGCACACAACAGTGCGGACATGACTTGCTGCTTGCAAGTCTTTCGTAATGCATTTGAAAATAAAGTAGTCAGAGATCATCCTCTTCTGGAGCCTCTCTAGGTACCTGTAGGTGTGACACAAGGAGTCTGCTGCTTACCTTACTTTCTCTATTAATTATCAACTAGCAAGCAAGCAATAATAAAGTAGACATCTGCCTTGGATCTGGAAGACAGCAGCCACTGCTTGCCTTTCAATCCAGAGGCTGCAAAGCACATGGTAAGATCTATGGAATTTAAGTTATAATTGGGATATAAGGATAAAATTCAAGCTTGTCTTAACAGTTGCAGCTGTGGTGCAGCCGAGCATCAGGGCGGTGCCTGTGTTACACCCACAGCACTTAGTCCTTAATTTCCTGGGTGGTCCAGGGTCTCCCCAGTGCAACTCTGCATGGTGGGGCAAGAGCCCGGAGTGAGACCCAAGGGTTGACCCACCTCCTAGCTGGCTTCATAGCACGGCATTTGACTCTGCCGCAGAGGGGCTCCAGGTGGGGATTTTGAACAGCCCAGACATTCCCCCAGGCTGTTCCTCCTGTGCATAGGCCAGCTGATAGACCCTACTTAGGTGCTTCAGTGTGCTGGTTAACATCAGGGTGGAGAATCTGGTTGTCCCAGAGGGTCTCCAAGGCAGGCAAAGCTGAATGTAGGAAAGATACTTGCAAATGGCCAGTAGAAATTGCTCTTGCAGATGCAAAAATGGTCATGAAGGAGAGTCTTCTGCATATTTTTAAGGCAGGTAGGACATGTTTTGTATGTAGTTTCAAGATAATCAGTAGCAATGGATCATGCATACACTGGAGCATGGCCAGCAGGGCTGTATGAACTGAGCAGCAGAGCAGTTTGGGGAGTCTCAATGCACCCCACTGAAAGGCCACTGCAAAGACCCCTGCAATGGTGCCTCCTTGTCACCAGTTGGGCAGCAACTGACTGTCATGTTTGCGAGGTGTGGTTCCCTGTGTAAGCCTTACCCTGTGCCAAGATCCCAATAATTTAGTTTTGTGGGGTTTTTTTAAGCAAGCACTCTATCTGTGCGTGTGAGACAGGGGAAAATGGATTAGAGGAGGATAAAAACCCCACATGTTATGGAGAACTAACCAGAAAGTGAAAAACAAGGAACATAAAGAGAAAGCAGAATGAAAAAAATGCACAGTATATCCACTGACAAGACTGAAAGCATCCATGTCAAGATACATGCAGCAATGTTAGACTGTTCAGTTCCATTAAATGTGGGAGAAACACTGAACACTACAAGAGAGCTGGTGAAATTACTTCCTAGCTAAATGACCTGCGGAGATGACAAAAAAGGTGTCATATAGACACTGCATGTATTAGTATCAAACAAGGTGTCATAGAGACATCAGTGGCCTTCACAGATGAGAGAGCTGATGCTGCTCAGTAGCAGGGAGACCTTGCAGAGTCTTAGTTTAAATCCCCATGTCTGACCCTTGGGAAGCAGCGGCTGTGGTGTAGTCCCTTGATTGCTTCCTTTGCTGTTGTGTGCACCAAAGGTTTTGAAAGGGTTCACTGCTGATGTGCCACCAACGCCATCGCACGGCTTCCTTGCACTACCCCGATGTCCTGCATCCGTGTCTTGCTGCTTTTCCATCTGGACCCCAAAACACAAGCATTTTGGCACAGGGGCTGTTCCTGCTGCTCTGTGTTTGTGCAGTAACTAATACAATAGTGTCCTCCGCCGGGGCTGGGAATGCAGGGCTCTAGGGCAGCACAAATAACAGCAACCCAGACCTCACTTTTTATTTCCTTAGCTTCTGTAAGTGCAGGCATGCACAGGTTGAGAAAGGAAGGACAATAATCAGCCCCTTGCTCATAGATTTGGACATTTTCCTATTTTGATTGACCTCTGTGTTCATAACCAAAAGGTAACAGAGCATCACTGCATACCAACAAGCAATTTCCATTGTTGGTCAGGTTTTTTTGATTTACAGTATTAAATCAGACTCATCACCAGAGCATTGTCATGTACAGTCCAGCTGTGGCTGTATTATTGTAGCTGTCGAGAATTAGACAGGTTTTAGAAGCTGGAACCAATTGCCAGTTACAATGAAAGAGGAACTTCTACATAAATGGCTCAGGATTTCCTGTTATTGCAGATTGATTTTTGTGATGCAAGGCAAGATTAATTTTTTTCCCCCAATAATTAAACACATGTGAAGTAGCATTCTTTCCAGTCCACAACAATGACTTTCCTGGAGATTGTTTTGACAGCATTTTCAACTGACGTATTTTTCATTAATATAAATAAGTTTGTTTCTCGAAGTCATGACTCCACAATGATATCACAGAAAACCAATCTACTTTTTGAGGAAAGAAAGATGTTATTTTAAGAATGGTCACAATACAATTCCTTGAAAAAAGTCTATCTTAATCCATTCCATTTGCTTGAAATTTTTTGGGCTTGCTTGCAAACGTGAGGCTTCTGCAAAATGCTTTAGCATACAGAAGAATACTTTGTAAGGTAAGCTTTAAAAGTATGTTACTGTTTTATACAAGAAAATTTGAACATGACTGTGACTCAAGTCCACTAATGTTCTTTTTTCTATGTAGCATTACAAAGGTAAACTTCTCAGCCAGTTTATTACAGTTCATCTGTAAAATAATTGCTTTTGATAGAAAAAATGTGCAGTGTTTATTACTGCCTGGAAGTGGACTATGGCCTCAGTCCAAAGCTTGTTGATGTTACTGGAGACTCTTCCACAGACTTTAATACCTTAGTTAGCAGGAAATGCACCGTCAAGAAACTTGTTTTTCCAAATACCATGATCTAACCACTGGAGATAACTCAACAGTTTCAAATGAGAGCTGAAAACACTGGCAGGATAAGGAAAAGTTACAACCAGTTGTATTATTCCTACTCAAAGGGAACAGAAACTCACTGCACAATAGCTCTGCTCAGTGCTTTTCCCTGCAAAGCCTGTGGTCCTCACAGCCCTGCCAAGCACCCCACTTCTGCTGAAAGCTGTGTGTGTTCTGCATCTCACTGAGCCCAGCCTCTGCTTCACCTCGCATCCCTCTTTCTACCTACACCCCAGGCTGAAGCGCTCCCCGGTTTGCCCTGTCCTCAGTGCACATTTAGGGGCTTATCCAGAACCCTGTCTGCCCTCTCCCCTCTACAGAGCCTTCTGCCACTGGAAAGATGAAAATGGATCATATTAAGCAGATTTAGCCATAAACCAGTGAATGGGCAACTGGCCACACAGCCCACACTTCAAAGGGCAATACACTTCTTGGGTCTCCGTCCCGGTAGAAAGGGCTGTGTGCAATAAACATCAGATAACTGAAGCCTGAAATGAGCTCTTTGTATTTTCACTGTTGCTTTTTATAAAATGTGGGATAACATATCTTTTATTACCTCCACTGAAGCAATTCATTTGTACCCACAATGGCTTTGGGTAAAGACCCAACTCCGTTTTCACC
>NW_009631208.1:6056-7381 GCF_000690535.1 Cariama cristata | reverse complement strand
CGCCCCGTTAGCGACGCCCGCGTGTAGATTACCCGCTGCTTTGCTCGCTTAGCCAGAGCCACGAAGGAACCCACGCAATACCCGGCCCCGGGGCACAGCCCGGGGCACGCCAAGCAATAACCTGCCTGTGCGGGTGACGGCCGCCGCTGCCACGCATGATGCCACCGCACTTTGCTGAGATGCTGCTTTCATACGATCAGGTACAGATCCTTTCTACCATTTTTGTTGCTGGATATTCTACTACACTCCGGTTTTTTTATTCTATCGGTTTGTATAAAAAACCAAATGGAAGCTCCTGTTGGGTGTTACGTTCCGCGTGTCATGGTACGTGGTCTGTAGTTTGCTACTTCTCTGTACGAAGTGCCAGTCCTGCTGATTACCTCCAGCCCAGGGAAAGCTCCTGTTCACTCGCTGTATTGTGGTAAGACGATGTTACAGAAATGCATTTATCTACCCAAAGGCCTAGCTCCACTGGGCACTTTATTTTTAAAAAAAACCTGTTTTGTTGAATGAGATGTGAAGATACACAAATAAAGACAGAATGACGGCGTTTGATGCTCTCCAGCCTTCACTTCGGCAGCCTGGGTGCGCAGGGGCAGCAGCTGCTCTCCCCCCACCACGGCTCAGCCTACACTTGAGTGAGGGCCTGGCGCGGACACCACCAATTTCCACTCCCAGAGTGGGATGCAGGATGCAGTGAGCCAGGGCTGGATGCAGCACAGCTCACTGCTGCGCTCATACACACACAAGCACGTCCTGCTCTCCCCACCGCGCACCTCTGCCACCTCCCAGCCCTGAGCCAGTGCCCATTTGGGCAGGCGGTGGCACCAGGATGCTCACGAGCCCCGCTGGGCTCCGGGGTGCCAGCTGCCGCGGAGTGGGGAGCCCACAGCAGGCAGAGGACAGGCAGGGAACGTCCCGCTGCCAGCTGCTCCCTGGGGTAACAGAGGCCAGCAAGCCGCGGGAGGATGTTCGCTACCACTTTATTACGACAAAGGCTACAAGTCACGTTATTTTTAAAGTGCATTATTATTCACCGTCAACAAACCACAGACACAAGCCTGGCGTAGTGCAGATATGGCCAAAGTGGCAGAGGACGCTGAGCTGAGAGCAGGCTCGGGGCGAGCGGGGTGAACAGAGGCGACGGGCAGCGGGGCTCAGGCAGATGCCAGGGTACAAGCGCTGCTCCAGACAGACCCAAACCCCTCCAAGCTCCAGGAGGGAGTCACGGACAGCAGGAAGGATGGACGGACAGCCTCACCTGCCACGGCATCTGGGAAAGGCACGGGGCAGGGCTCGGCTCCCGGGGCAGACCCAGCACCCCT
>NW_009631208.1:0-5773 GCF_000690535.1 Cariama cristata | reverse complement strand
CGAGGGCACATCCCCATCCTTCAGTGGACCCCAGGCCCTGCTCAGGGAAGGGACCCCCATCCAGACTGCCCCATCCCAGGCCCAGAGCAACAACCCTGCAAAGGAGCTGCTGAGGGATGACAGCCATCTGGGACCTCTGCGGTCCCTCCGCCCCCAGAGTGGCACATGGGGCCCAGCTGCCAGCTCAGAAAGATTAATTTAAAGTGCTTTTTTCTTTTTCTTTTTGCATGGGCTGCTAAGGCCAAACCTCACCCTGCCAGAGAACGCTTCCCCTTTACCTGTAGGGCCAGGGCCAGGACCAGAGTGTCAGAAACCCCGAGGCAGGTTCCTGAGGAGCCTTCCCTGGGTCACCACAGGCAGCGGGGGGTCTGCTGCGCCCTGTTCAAACCTCAGCACAGCAACATTCAACAAGTCCTGTGCAACGAAAGGCTCTGGCCCTGAGGGGACCCGCTTTGCTGGCTCCTGAAGTACCCAACACCTCCCACAGAGCCTGTGCTGCTCCGAAAGGGACTGTCCTGACAGAGGAGGGTGGAAGAGCAAGCTCTGGCATCGCATGGTCAGGAAGCGCCTGCTGGGAGCTGGCGGTGGCCAAGGCCCCATCTCCTGCCCCGGGGGCAGCCCTACCTGGTCAACGGGAGCCCCTGCCTGCCCCCCTGGCCCCAAAGGTGCCTGGCAGAAGCATCTGGGGACAGGCACGAACCAACCAGCCACCCCACAGCCACGAGAAAACTGCAGGTTGGAAGGGCTTCCTCAGGCTCACAGGTTCCTCCTGCCTCTGGACTCCTCTTGTGCTTGCAGCAGCACCCCCATAACGTTGTTTCTAACGAGCTCAGCGGATCCCTACCCAAAGTGACTTTTTGCATAGTGCTGCTCTCCCCATCCCCAGTCATCGCGCCATGCCAACCGTGGCCAGGCGGTCTCTGTCCCCCAGCCAGCTGGGGCACAGGGGAAACAGAGCCCCAGTGACAGCAGCCTGGGGCCCAGGGACTGCTGCAGACACCTCTCTATGGCTTCCAACCCTGTCGCTGTCCTCATCAACAGGACAAAATAGGCGGTAAGAGGTAGCACCCGAGACCAGAGCCTATCCCAGGGGACAGGGCTGGAGGGGAGACCAGCCCCTCTATCTCCGAGCTGTGCTCCAGGTCTTGGTGCAGGCGGTATCTCACTCGCTCTTGTTCTTCCAGCAGTCGGCAGAAAATGGAAAGAGTCTGAGAATTCGCAGCTGTCCCTCCTCCTGCACCACAGCTTTTCTTCAAGCCCCAGCTGCCTTGGTCCATGGGCTCCCTCCAGCCCGGGAGACTGCCCACAGAGCAAGGCTCCAGAGCCTGCCCCAGCCCAGGGCTGGCAAAGCTGCCACCCTGGCAGCAGCTGCTCACACTCCTGCCCCGAGTCTCTCTCTGGGCGTCTGGATGGAAAGCAGCACTTGAGACACACACAGCAACGGGAAGAGCAGCAGTCATGTCAGCGTGAAGCAAACATGGCATTGCTTACAAGGTGCAGCAGCAAGGTGTGCTGGGGACTGCCCCGCACAGAGCCTAGATGATATCCGTCTCCCTCTCTATGCCGACATACTTCAGGGCATCTGCCTGGCTGTACCTACAAGATACGAAAGTCACGGCTACTGTAATGACCTCCCGTGCTCCCCAGAAATGTGGGCACAGAAAGCGGGGTCAACCCTGCACCCCAGCCCCAGCCAGCTGCTCCCCAAGGTACCTGTAATCAAAGAAGAGCTCCTCTCCCGCCTGGATAGCCCTCTTGGCAAAGATCCCTATCCGGTGGTCTCCATTCACCATCACAACTGCAACCAGAGAGACGACATCAGAGACGTGCAGCTCCGGCTCAGGCCAGGAGGTCTCACAGCACTTTTGCCCTGCCTGCCCACCTGCCAGCCCCCGGGACCACGGTACCAGAGCTCCTGCCTAGCAGGAACGGGGTGCTCCCCGGGGAGCTCCCACCGCTCTCTAGCAGCGATCTCTCCTCGCGAGGCCAGGGCCACCGCAGAGCTGAGCGGGGCCCTCACCAGCAGGAACGTGATTTGCTGCAAAGAGGAGGAGACTTCGTCCAGGTCTTGGAAGTTCCGCTGCTCGCTCAGGCTCAGGGCGACTTGGGAGCCTGGAGAATCCGCTGCAGCCCCGGAACTGAGCAGGACCCCCGAGAGTCATCCCCCACCGAGGTCTGACTGGGCAGGGATATCTCACCTTTGGCATAGCAATTGGGGTTAACCGAGTGATTGGCAAAGCGGATTTTATTTCCTTTGCGGGTGGCGTCAACAACAAAATCTATTAAAAAAAACAAACAACAAAACAAACAGAAAAGCGGGGGAGGGTGGGGAAAGAAGAATACTGTAGTATAAAGATAGGCCTGTCGCTCAGGCGACAGATGGGCTGAGACTGCCCGCCTGGCCACCAGCCCCCTGCCAGGAGGCACAAGTCTCCTCCACCCCTCGCAGCCCCAGGCGCGTTACCGTTGTTGAGGTTGAAGAGGAAGCTGGACATGTACTTGTCATAGACCTTTCCTCGCCGGTCAGCCTCATCCTGTGAAATAAGCTGGAGAAGGAAAACGCCTTAAGAGAAACTCGGTGCCTGAGGGCACAGCAAGGATCGCTGTGAGGGGCAGCACTCACCTACCTCCTGGGAACACCCTCCTGCCCTCCCACCCCAACGGGCAGGAGCTCGCCAGGGCTCCCACGGAGGGAGCAGAGACAAGAGCTGGGTTCCCAGGGAGCAGCACATACATGACAGACTCCTCCGTGGTGGAGGGCCTAGAGGTACTGAGATGGGTCCCAAAATAGTGCACGACTCAATCTCTAAACCTGGTCAGAGTGAGCCTGTGGCCATGGTCGAGCTGGGGAAGGCACACCGTCCCCGCTAGACCAGCAGCCGAAGGAAGCACTTCCATTAAATACAGCCTCCTGACCACACAACACAGCACGGGCAGAAGCACTGACCTCACCGCAGTACTCAGAGATGAACTCATTCTTCTGCACAGATTCCTTGATGAAAGTCCCCCAGCCGGCGACATCCGACGGTGCCAGCAACAAATGCTGGAGCCAAGGTGAAAAAGGAAACGGTTATGGTCGGCAGGCCCACCACCTCCCAGCGCACAGATCACACTCCGTGCACCAGGCAGACCAGAAAACAACAGCGAAGAGCTCTCCACCTCCCAGCACAGTTGCACGTGCCAGTGTTAGGGCCGTGCCCAGGAACAGCCGTGTTGTGCCGGCTGCCACGCGTGAAGTACCAACATCACAGCGTCAAGGAGAAAAGGCAAGCCAGTTCCTATCCGGTATCCCCTGGTTAAGGTGACATACAGCTCCCTACAGACTTACATGTCATAGCACCATTAGGCTGGAGCTGCACATTACTTGACACCCACTAATTTGCATCTTTCTCTGAATTTTTGTCTTTTTTTATCAGAGAATAACAGAATCCGTTTGGTTGGAAGAGCCCTCTGGGATCATCGAGTCCAACCTTCGCCCTAACACCACCGTGTCAACTAGACCATGGCACTAAGTGCCACCTCCAGTCTTTTCTTAAACACCTCCAGGGATGGTGACTCCACCACCTCCCTGGGCAGCCCATTCCAATGCCTAACCACCCTTTCTGTGAAGAAATCCCTCCTCATTTCTAGCCTGAACTTCCCCTGGCACAGTTTCAGACAATGCCCTCTTGTCCTGTCACTAGTTGCCTGGGAGAAGAGGCCGACCCCCAGCTTGCTACAGCCTCCTTTCAGGTCGCTGTAGAGAGCGATCAGGTCTCCCCTCAGCCTCCTCTTCTCCAGGCTAAACAAGCCCATGTGCAATCCCTTGCCGACCAGCAGAATTCCAGACGAAACCTTTCTCTTGAGTCACTTTTTACACTCTCCTGCTCTCTCCCTTCCTCATGAAACTCCCATCTCCTGATTCTCACATCCATAATCCATACTCCAGATTAAATGCTACAGAAGTCTGGGGCAGAGCAGCTTCCCTTCCAGACGTCCTCACTCAGGCAGCTGTGGGTGGCTCGCACACCCACTCCCACGCAGCAGGAGCTCTCTTTATCAGCTCTGCCCCAAGGCACCCCACTGCCAGCTGCCCAGAGTCACGCTGCTATCAGTACCTTTTTGAGACCTCGCTGGATGCTGCAGTTCTTGCAGGAGACCACCTTGCAGTCCCAGTGCTCCGAAGCCCCGCAGGTCAGACAGAGGTCTGGATCGCACTCCCGCACGGCCAGGTAGCAGGGGCACTGCTTGGTGTTGCACTGGGTTTTACAGCGGCAGCCCGGGAAGCGGTTCTGACCTGCAGCAACACAGCCCATGGTTTTGCACTGTGAGGTTTTCCAGAGAACAGAAGGGCCATGCAGCGTCCCTGTCCCACAGAAGCTCCTCCCAAGCCAGGTCTCACCCTGGCAGGCACAGAACTAAGCCTGTCTGTGACCAAGGGCCATGCTGCCTGCCCACCACCTGCTAAGGGAAGGAAGGTGCCTTTGAGCTAAGAAAGAGCTCTACATCCACTCTGTTCTGGGCAGCAGAGACAGGAGCCCCCAGCCCACCTTCCTGCCCCTTAAGTCACCCTGACAGCGCTCACTGAGAGCACAACGAGATAAGGCGAACGCGAGGCACCCTGGGCACCCAGGAGTTGGAACTAAACCACAGCAACACTTTGCATGCATGGGAGCTTTGAGCACCGCTCACATCTAGCAGAGCGCAGACCATGCACAGGGTCCTTTCCATCTGCATGGCTGGAGATGCTGATCTGCCTCTGGGGACTAATTATGTGCAGTTTGAAAATAAACTACTTGGATAATATAAACATAACAGATGAGTACAGAGAATCTTGGAGCCTGAGTTGGCTCCCTGTTACCCTGTTAGTCCTTCCAGCCCCAAGCTGTGTCATAACCCTTAACAAATCCACCCTTAGAAGCCCCACCGATGTGGGTAAGTGTGGTTATCGCCATTGCAGAGCTGGGAATGGAAGCCCAGAGAGGAAAAATAACCGTGGCAGAGCAGCGACCCAGCTCCCACCCTAACTGCTGGCCCCACATCCTGCTCCCAGGGAACCAGCGGCATCACCCGTAGGTTGTTGATGCTGGACACAGACATGCAGACGAGCATTCTCTAACAGCACATTATATCAGCTGCTGAGAGTCACGGGGCAGCACGGAATGGTTTCCCTTTGGACTTTAGCAGACTGCTAGTCAAACTGCTGCAGATGGACAGAGCAACGAATACAGGAATAAGGCAGGCCTCCCGAAAGTCCCAGCTCGGCACCCTCCCTCTGGTCTGTCAGGAGAGCTGGCTGCTTTCCTGCCCAATAATCCTAAGTTTCTCCTTACAGTCAGGGTTGCACTGGCAGAACTTCTCACAGAAATTCTGAGTCATGATGCAAGGGCAGGAGCTGTCACAGGGATGCTCAGGGTGGTCACAGGGCTGGTAGTTGTACACTTGGGTAGGTGAATTATCTAGAACAAGAAGAGAAATGCCCAGATTAGAAGCTGCACATTGCAGAAACGTTTAAAACCAGCACGTCCAGGGCTCTGGAGCAGAGAAGGTGCAAGCTCCCCGTTTGCCTGCAAAGGGCAGGGAGCCCAGCAGCACCCAGCGCACAGACAGTTCCTGCAGACATTTTTTTCCGCCATTACCCACACACGGCGCACGGCTGCTCTGCCCCAAACAGCCCATTTGGCAGCGGGGCTGCACACCAAACCTCAGCCTCCTCCCTGGCTGGAGCAAGACCACACCACAAGTACAGCCCCAGAGACAGCACTGGCACGGTGGCGATTCCCACGGCACAGCC
>NW_009631207.1:0-1394 GCF_000690535.1 Cariama cristata | reverse complement strand
CTGTGGGGTGATGGCCGTGCCCCTCGCGAGCTGCCCACGGGTCCCTGGCTCCATCCCCAGCTCGGGGAGGATTTTCAGGGCACCGAGGAGGCACGTCTGCGGGACCTCCACAGGCAGCCAGCCCCGTCGGAGGACAGGAGACCCAGGAAGGTGGCAGGCGGCTTCCACCTCCAGCAAGAGGGACCCAGCCACCAGCTGGGGAGCACACGGAGAAAGCCTCGGTGTGTCTCTCCCAGTGATCCAGCTGGTGCTTTGCCAGCAGAAAGTAACTGCATGGAGAAATGCCAGCACCTTCTAGCACAGAAGGATGAAGGTATTATCCTGAAGTGGGATCTGTGTCGACAGAAGCTCTGGGACCAGCACGACGACCTCCACAAGCCACCTCCTGTGTGACCAAAATACAGCTGCAAAATGGTACCTGAGGACCAAGGAAGAGAGAGAGAGCACGGAGCAGATCGGAGGAGCTCCGAGAAGGGAAGAAAACGGCCGTTCCATGAGGCAGGCGGGGGTCAATCCGCGAGGCAACAGCGGATCTGCACAGCGTAATGGGACAGCAGTGGTCCACACAACGGGCTCTTCCAGGCCTCCACCACAAGCAGCTGGTGCACAAGGCAGCTCATCGGGAGCAGCTCTTTGATGCCAAATGCAAAGAAAGTTGGATAAACCAGAAAGACAAACCTGGTGCTCCTGCCCTTTTAAGGTCTACAACTCCAGACCGCGCTCAGGATCTCCTGCTGAGAGCAGGGCAGAGAGATGGAGCCCAACTTGGAGCATCACCTCCAGAGCTCGGAGCAGGGGCTGCCCGGGGCTCCACAGCACACGGCAAGTGGGGACACGTGGTGCCCACAGCCATGCAAGCAGACCTAGTCTAGCGCACCAGTGCCAGGGCCCCTGGCAGAGGGGAGAAGGTACCACAGGGCCAAAACGCCACCGCAGAGAGGATCCAATATGCAAGCAAGAGGAGGTCTGTCTTGCCTCTGCTGGGCTCTGGACTGGCATCACCCCAGGAGAGCTGCGGGCAGCATCGGTCGCTTCACTGCCCGCTGCGGCAAGGAGAAGGAAGGGGGAGAGACCAGACCTGAGGCTGGGGAGAAACCAAAAGGGTGGCAAGGATCTAAGTCAGCCCCTTGGCAAGCCCACCGCTTCGTCCTCCCCCACACAGACCCCCTGGCCGTTGGCCCCCGCACCAGGGGCTGGGACCGCACTGCGCCGCTGTCCTGGCAGGGAGAGGCAGGAGGGCCGGAGCTCTGCCGGCGTCGCCCTCCGCAGCGCAAGCAGAGGCGGGTTAGCATGCCGCCTGGCATCGCAGGTTAGCACGCAGCCTGATGAGCCGCGCAAGCTCCCTGCGATCATTCCCGATTTCGGCAGCCTGCCCGCCTGCGGAGCCATGCCTG
>NW_009631206.1:169502-169965 GCF_000690535.1 Cariama cristata | reverse complement strand
ACCACACAGCTCGGTGTTGTCGGCAAACTCGCTGTGGCTGCACTCAGTCCCAGTGTCCTTGTTGCCGACAAAGGTGTTAAACAGTGCTGGTCCCAATACCGACCCCAGAGGAACACCTCTCATCGCCAGCCTCTACTTGGACATCGAGCTGTTGACTGCAACTCTTTGAATGTGATCATCCAGCCAATTCCAGATCCACCAAGTGGTCCATCCATCAAATCCATGTCTCTCCAATTTAGAGACAAGGATGTCATGCGGGACAGTGTCAAATGCTTTGCATGAGTCCAGGTAGATGATGTCAGTTGACAAGTCCCTTGTGTTTACAACATTAAAGGACAACTGTACTGTTGTGAGGTTTTTTCCTGCTGTATGGTAAACTAGGAGACTGCTGTAGTGTCCGTCTATACAGAACGTCATTGCCCTTCTACTTTAGAGTGGCAGCATCTGCAGCTTTTCCCTGGTA
>NW_009631206.1:149898-168770 GCF_000690535.1 Cariama cristata | reverse complement strand
CCGGCAGTAGGTGGTTCTTCATTCTCCCAGTCCCTGCCTTTGCTTTCTACGACTTGGGCGGTGTGGCTGGAGCACTTGCTGGTGAAGACAGAGGCAAAAAAGTTGTTGAGTATCTCAGCCTTCTCCATTTCCTGGGTTACCAAGTCATCCGTTTCCTTCCAGAGAGGGCCCACATTTTCTCTAGTCTTCCTTTTATCACTGACATACCTATAGAAACTTTTCTTGTTGCTTTTGATGTCCCTGACCAGGTTTCATAGAATCATAGAATCATAGAATCATTATGGTTGGAAGAGACCTCAAAGATCATCAAGTCCAACCGTATACCTGATGCCACCATGAAAGTTTAATTCTGTCGGGGCTTTAGCTTTCCTAACCTGATCCCTGGCTGCTTGGACAATTTCTCTGTATTCTGCCCAGGCTACCTGTTCTTACTTCCACCCTCTGTAGACTTCCTTTTTTGTGACTGAGTTTGTCCAGGAGCAGCTTGTTCATCCATGCAGGCCTCCAGGTGTTTTTGCTCAACTTCCTCTTCGTTGGGATGCATTATCTCTGAGCTTGGAGGAGGTGATCCTTGAGTGTTAACCAGCCTTCTTCGGCCCCTCTTCACTCCAGAGCTTTATCCCATGGTACTCTACTAAGCAGCTCCCTGAAGAGGCCAAAGCCTGCTCTCCTGAGGTCCAGGGTAGGGAGTTTGCTGTGCGCCCTCCTCATTGCCCTAAGGATCTTGAACTCTGTAATTTCATGGTTACTGCAGCCAAGGCTTCCCCTGAGCTTCACATTCCCCAAGAGCCCCTCCTTGCTGATGAGAGCAAGGTTCAGCATAGTCTTCTTCTCGTTGACTCCTCTATCATTTGGAGAAGGAAGTTATCACCAACGCATTCCAGGAACCTTCTGGATTGCTTCTGCCCTGCTGTGTTGTCCCTCCAACAGATATTGGGGTGGTTGAAGTCTCCCATGGGGACCAGGGCTTCTGAACGTGAGGGTGCTCCTATCTGTTTATAGAGGGCCTTGTCCACCTGGTCGTCCTGGTCAGGTGGCCTGTAGCAGACCTCCACTATAATGTCATCTGTCCCTGCCCTCCCTAAAATCCTGACCCATAGGCTCTTGGTTGGCTTCTCATCCATCCCCAGGCAGAGCTCCATGCACTCCAAGTGGTCATTGACATAGAGGGCGACACCCCCCCCCGTCTCCCCTGCCTGTCCTTCCGAAAGGACCTGTATCCTTCCATTCCAACACTCCAGTCATAGGAGCCATCCCTCCACATCTGCGATGCCAATAAGATCACAGCCCTGCAGATGTGCGCATGTCTCCAACTCCTCTTGTTTGTTCCCTATGCTATGAGCATTTGCATAGAGGCATGGCACCAGACAAGGACCTACAGAAAGAGGAATGACATAGTCAAAACAACAGCCTAAGAAAATGATCTTTCAGAAAATGATCTTTGCGTCAAAATTGTGAATGGATACGAGCAGGTCATGACTGTATTTGTCAAGATTTGAGAAAAGGCTGTTGCAGCGATCAAGATGAGAGATGGGAGTCTGGATAAGTTGCTTAGATGAATGAGATGCAGAAAGAATCTTAGCAAGACTTAGAGTTTCACTGTGAGGGCATAGACAGAGGGCCCTGAGCTGAAAAGGGTTCTGACTTTATTGGCCTGAGTGGCAGACAGGCTGTGGATATTGTCCACAGTGATTGGGTAGAATGGAAGAAGAAGCTCTTTCTTCTCCATGTTAAACTTGAGCTGACTAATTTACATCTACCAAGAGATGTATGAGAAAAAGAGGCTTAGATTTTGCCTTGGAAAGAGGTAGTCTGGTAAGGGAAACAGGGTAATGCATAGGATACCTGAGATCTTAGAGCTCAACCACGAAGGGGGGCTGTTGGCTGACTGCAAAGATCCAATGCTATAAATGCAGAGAGTCAATTGTTTTCTTTCTGTTTGCTATAGCCATGATAAAGATGAGATTTGGTACTCTGGCAACAAGCTAAAATAATGAAAAGGTGACAGGGTTGCTATGGGTGTTGGAGCATCAGGAGTTAGAGAATGAAACTTCATAGTGTTTTTTAGATGTGATACGTGAAACTCTTTAGTGCCTTTCAAGGGAGGATTGAAGAGCAGGAAGGAGGATTTGGGTGAGGCTTAGTTCCCTATGTGCCTCTCGTGGGATGGAGATTAATGTTTATGACATTTCCTCTCTAATTATTGAAAGGGAGGGGGCTGAGAGAGCCATGCTTGGAAGTCTTGTGGGAAGGACCTCACCTCCAGGCATGTTGAGGTGCCCCTGCTTTCTCACTTGGAGCAGTCGTGAATCTGATCTGCACAATGCTGTGTTGTGCTTATGAGTCACGTTCTCCATTTGGTGGTTTTTTTTGCATTCCCTTTGTACTTTCATGGAGTCTTCTGTTACTGGTTTTGTTTTCTATTTGTTGTCCTGAGCTTCCATTCTTCTGTACCATCTTTGTGCCATTTTCTATCTCTTACGAGATTGTTGAACTCTCCTCTTTGGTTCCCCATTTGCCACAATGGCTATTCCTATTGCCATCTTCGGCAATTGAACATTTTATCAGGCTCTAAAGTCCTCAGATGAACTTAACACTGTAAAGGGGTTAGCTGAGAGCTTTCTTAGCTGAGAGAGTGGCTTCTGCCCTTTGAGACAAATGACAGAAGGAAACATTTATGCAGGGCAGGACTACTCCCCTCCCTCACTCTTCTCAGCTCCCCAGCCTCTGTCCATCCCTCCTTCCTTAGTTTCATAGCAGCAATTCAATGTGCCCAGCAGTGAGAGAACTGGTCCTGCAGTCCTGCAAGAATCCTTCTTATTTATTTATTTAATTCATGCCTCCTGGCCAAATGTGAACTGTAACGCTTTGCGTCATAACGTACCCTCCTGACTGGTGAAACTATCTTGGCTCACAATACAAGTCCTTTGACAGAAAGTCCTCAACACAGTGAAGATGCCTTTCACCTGCTCACCATCTCTGATGGTTTTTGCAGGGAATTTTCTTACCAAGGCTGGGTTTTCCCAAGCACTGTGACAGTTCTAATGATAATAGGTCAGTATACACTGTAGAGTGATGCTGAGCTGATCCAGTCATATTTAGTTCATATTAATCACACCTTTTTACTCAAAATAGTATAGGTCTGATCTGAACCAATTAAACTAGTGATGTTTAGACAAAGAGATTAATATAGCTCAGAAAAGCATAACCTTTATCCACAGAAATGTCTTAAGATAATGAGTTTTATTCAGTGGGCTGGATTTGTAGAAAGGTGGGGTTTGGATGTAGACATCTAATTGTACATACTAAATCGTCAGGAAAATAAGTTTCTGCAGGTCAACAAGGTTCAGCTGTGTACATGGAGATATAAATATGAAATTATCTCAGTTTAGAGCTGATCCTTAAGTATGTACAGGGAATCAAGGATAGCACCCACAAAATAAACAGATAAATAGACTAACAGTTAAGCAGAAAAAAAAATCTTTACTTGTAATTAAAAATACATTTTCTCCTTCATGTGTCATGCTGACTTAAAAAAAAAAGCAAAAGTTTCTTTGATTTCTCAAGTTGTACTAAAGACACATATTCTCTTTTTTATTTGTAATTTTTTAAGTTGAGTTACAGTCTCACCATGAAGAAATTCCTGAACCATCTGTATCTCTAGGATAGCTTTTTTATTTCGGGGAACAGATGAACCAGATGAACTTATTTATTATATTTATACCATAATGTACTTGTGATGCCTGACAACAATTGATATTAGATTAGCTATCAATTCGGAATTAATTAGAATTTAAGTGAATTTTTGAATTAATTAGATATAAATTAGATATTAATTCACTAGATACTAGATCTATGTTAAAATTCAGCTCAAAGAGCCAAAGTGCTCAGAATAAGATCTGGTTTCAATGAAGCTTCATACAGTATTACATCATTATTATTTGAGTTGATCCTGAGTATCTCAGAAGTTCACTTTAAAGTCAAGCACCTCAGCCCCTAGGATCTAATGTGGTCAACAGGCACAGAACTGGAAAGGCCACCTGAGCCCCTGGTAGGGGAAGAAACTGGAAGAAATTTGATGATCATGAGAAATTTCAGGAAATTAAACCTACTCCAGGCTGCAGGGAAAGGTAGAAAATTCCTGATATCCCTATGAGTTTGAGTTATTCAAGAAAGCTATACCAATCAGGCATCTGTAAATGAAAATTCGCCTTAGATATATATTATCTTGTATGCTTGTCTCCTGTCATAGCCAGTCTGTGCTGATTCAGAAAAAGGCAGTTCTCTCCTGCTACTGAGTACTTGCGCATTTAGAAGAAATAAATCTTTCCTGACCAACCAAAGCCTTGAAGTATGGGGTTTGATATTACTGCTTGTCTGAATGCAGAATTTGTAGTAATTTAATAGAACTCCTTTATGGATCATGCAGATGTACCACTTGAAACAAAAGTCGCCTACTGCATTCTCCTCTGCATCCCTGCTGGGATTTAAAATACAGCCCATGCGCTTCCCTCAGCAATGGTTATTTCCAGTTGAAATCTCCAAGCAGGTGACTCAGAACATTTCCCCCCATCAGGGCACTGATGGGCCTGAATGTCCCTGCCCAGCTCCCCTCAGGACTCTCCATTCCACCCACAGCCCAGGACCCCGTTCCAGCCCCCTGGGGCCAACAGTCCCTGCCCAAGCGATGCCACAGCAGGGCTGGTTTCCAGCTCCCTGCAGCCATGTCCTGTCCCGGCCATGGATCCCATCAAGCCACTTGTGAGCCCACATCCCAACCCAGCCTCAACCCATTCCCAGGGAGATGCCCAATGCCAGGGGCTGGGGCTGCCACCAATGCCCCCTCAGTTGCCCTCCTCCTGGCTGGGGCGGTGGGATGAACCCCTCAGATCCAGACTCCCCGACCTGATCAGTGGGTCCTTGCTGTGCCTCCCACACCCCCCATTTTTGGGGTACGTTGTATCTTCAAAGAAGCCATAAAATACTTAACCGATATTTTTTCTGCTGGTCAGATCCCACTGAGGGCTTTGCTCCATCTGTGTCCTTATGATGCCTAAAGGGGATATTCCTTATTTCAGGATTGCCATGCCTCACATGGAAGATATTCAGAAACTGTTTTAATCTCGCTCACATCAATAGGCTGTGGCTGCAGTGGGTGAGGTGTCCCCATGATCAAAGGCAGGATGGGAAGAATAGCATTATAAGACTTGAAACTGAGTCCTATCCCCATGTTTCCTCCCACTTCATTTAAGTCCCTCAGTTGCTTCTAGCATCAGACAGAAACCAACAACCTGAAAGTCCAGGCACCTTTTATTCTGCCCTCTGGTACACCACATCCAGAAAAAAAAGTCCTTCTCCCAGCCTCTTCTTCTCTCTATAAAAAAAAATGTTCTGCTCTACCTAGCAGCAGACCCAGTAGCTGTATACTTCCTCTCGAACCTTTTGTCATGCACTCACTGCTCACCCACTGACCTTGTAAAGCTCACCCACTGACCTTGCAAAGAAATGCCAACTCAAGGAGGTGGAATGCTTGTAACCTATGATTTGTGGTTACATATACAATGTAAGGAGCAGATGTGGGTGGTTTCATACACACCAACAAATACCTTGTGTTGTAATGGTTGCATGCCTTGGAAAACCACCTCCTAAGTTAGTTTTGGGCAGATTTTTGCTCTAAGGTCTTTTCTTTCCCCATAGTCCCTATCAGAAAGACTGTCTACCATGGAGGATCCAACAATCCAGGCTGGGTCAGCTTGAGCCAGTGGAAGGTCTGGTTGAGTACCTGTCATCTCAATTATATGAACTGCTTAAAGAGCAACTTAGCGAGGGGAGAAAAAAAAATATCAAGCAGTCTTTGCATTTGTCCAATCTGTATTGCACATTGTCTTTTTTTGCTGTAATTCTGTGACTTAATGGGAGCTGTCTCATTATCATTGTATCTTTTGGGTTCACTGAGCACTGTGTTGAATCCCTCACACAGAGCTGATCAGTTGGTCTTACAAGTAATTCTCTTGGCTATACTACAGATGATTGGTAGAGGTGCTGTTCACCACCAGGACTAAGTGATACACGGTCTGGTCAACAACAATCCTTTGCTTTATGAATGAAAATGTGGGTTTTTGCAGATCGGATGTATTTATTGAATCAGTACCAAGTGTGAAGAGTCCTGTGAATCTCAACATTTTTTGCAAATGAGGTATAACCTGGTAAATTTGAATCTGATTCTTGTCTATATAATGAGTTTAACTCAAGGGAAAACTAAGCACATTTGAACCTAGTGCTTCATGACTTTCAGTACTAAGAATTTATGCAGCTAGATTTGGTACAAAAATAGTATGAATCCATTTTACATTAAATGTAGAAGTTTTTGCAGAACTTTATGCAAAATAACTTTTTATTATACTACAGTTCTGTGCAGTTTACTCTGTAATAGTGCTTTCAAGTAAGAGCTTAAAATTGGAGGTCATGTTTGCTCCTCATGAATATTAAATATCCCAGGATTATTTTCGTAATCATACGGATTCATAGTATGCCCTTGAGCAGAGCTACCTTTCCACCGATACTGCATAGTTCTGCATCCCTGAGCAATCAAACAAGTGTCTATAAGCTGAGAAAATGCTTTGAAAACAGTCAAATTAGAGGCATGATATAAATGTACAAGAGTACATTTGAACAGCAGAAAATCCATTGCAAAAACACTTGCACGGCGTTCTGTGCATTCTTACACATTCTTGCATTCTGGGAATCCTCTCTTCCCACTGTCTGTATGCAGAGGAGTTCTGTATGCTTGGACACATCCCTGCTCATGAACAGGATATGGGTCTATATGGTAGAATTCCTGTCTTCTCCTCTCCCATTCCCAGGAGGGATTATCTGTGGCCTCTGGGATTAGACTGTAGTGAAAAATCCCAGAGTTAAATACTGGGATTGTACCGGGATATTCTCCCTTTCCTTTCTCTGCAAGGAGTTTGGTTTTCATTCTAGAGTTGCTTTCCATAGAAGCTGGGCCAACAGGGAGTCCTGTTCTTTCAGTCTATAAAATTTTGCTGGTATGGATTTATTTTTGCTGTAACAGATTTTGACCCGGGAGCTGGCTGAACTTCCGACTTTGTATGCAAGTATATAGAGATGACACTATACTGAAAGGAAAGTGGACTCCCCTTGTTCTGTCCTACAGGTATTCTCAAAAGAGTGGTGTGACCTCTGCTACATCTCTTGTTCCTTAAACATGTGTTTTCTGTAGTCATTCTTGCTCTTCTTCTTGCCTTAGTGCACTTTAACGAGAGACACCTGAGTCACAAGAATCAGATCTGGACTGGACTGGCTCTAGAGCCATGGTCTGAGGAATTCTGAGTATACTTTTAAATGTAAGTCAAAAGACTCTTCTGTCTCAGATTAAAGCTAATTCTTTACCTTCTTTAGTGAACAGGATAGTAGTGCAAAATGCAGAATTGTTTTTGGTGTAGCAGAAAGAAGAAATCTTTTTTTCAGAATGATTCATTTGTACATTCTGTAGAGACCTATACTATACTGTTTGGCACTGGAATAGACAAGTTCCAGGCTCCAGCTAAGATACATTCACAAATACTGTATTTGTGAATGTATCTTAGATGTTGTCCTGGTTTTGGCTGGGATAGAGTTAATTTTCTTCCTAGCAGCTAGTATAGTACTGTGTTTGGGATTTAGGATAAGAATAATGTTGATAACACACTGATGTTTTAGTTGTTGTTGAGCAGTGCTACTCTTATCTCAACCCATGAGTTTTCTTACTTTTACCCTTCCAATTCTCTCCCTCATCCCACGGTGGGGGAGTGAGCGAGCAGCTCTGTGGGGCTTAGTTGCCAGCTGGGGTTAAACCACTACAGAGGTATTTGTGACCGTATCTTAGATGGCATCTTCTTCAGATCTCTGCATCTCAGGAAATTTTGCAAAACTGAACTAAAAGCATCTTCTGTGATGTATGCATATATTTCACTCATCCCCTCTCTGCCAACTGAATCTAGTAGTTGCAACATATTAGCACGCATTTTGTTTGTATATAGTCAGCTGCCTATAAACATGTATGTACACAGAAAGTATTTGGTAGCTTTGCGACCTTGAGATATGAGCCATTCATCACTGACTAGCCTAAGAATACACATCCTGGTATGCTTTATTCATAACCCTATATGTGTGTGTAAATATACACATATATGCAAGTAAATACTCGTTTTGTACATACTACACATTATAATGAGTACAACTTATAATCTGAAAAATGAAAGCCAGTGGGAAAAATTCTTACAAGTGACTGCTGTTTTCTCCTTTGATACCTTTCCAAATTGATGTTTCCATCTCATTGTTTTTGTATTTGTTTTTAACTTTATCTAAAAGATTTTAAAATGGGGTATTATTTAACAAAGAAGAAAACTTTACCACTTTCTTATGTAAAACTAATGTGACAATAAAACTGTCAACAAGGAGGCAAGATCAGTCTCACAAAAATCTTGAAACCTCTAAGTGGAATTTGCATAAAATAGTTCTGGTATTATTATTCATTGTTCTTTCAGTGACAGATATGTCAAGGCCTTAAAACCTAAAAGAACAATTATGCTATTGTATCTCTCCGAGGATTCAAGGGGTGTGTCTTTGGTGAAAAAGTGCTATTAGAGCTTTGAAAAGCAGTAAAAAGACAGCCCAAGGGGCTCTTTAGCTAGTCATTTTAAAAAGAATGCCTGGGCTTTAAGTGTCTTAAAGTACATTTATTCAACTCTTACTTTGTGCTTAAAAAAACCTGCTAATAATTAATGGCTGTAACATTTTTTTAACATTTGCATTAGCTATAAATAAAAACTCTTGATAAAACCTTTATTGATTAACTTAAACTGTGATTCTCTCATGAATGTTTCTGTATTTCTGTCAAGCATATTGCAAAGAATTATATATAAGCTTTCTGGTTAAGCTAATATTGAGGAAATCATTGAACAATTATAGACCAAAACAGGAACTAATCAGTAAATCCATTACTTGAACAACCTAGCTTAACATAACACATCTGACATTAAAAATGAGGGATTGATAAGTAATGTATCATTACAGCTGGATGTGCCATAAAAGTCGGCAATCCAAATGTAATTTTATATTAAGCATGTTCATGATTTTAGCTTTAGAGTTGTTGGAGGTTGGGTAAAAATATATATTTTTAAGTTCTCACTAGAGAACAAGTTGGAACAAGCCTGTAAAGTATAAAATCACTAAGCAAAGAAAGAAGATGTAAAATAAATATAAAAAATGGGTTGGACTCGAGAATATGGAGCAAAGAGACATCAAAAAGAATTAAATAGGGAAAATCAAGACCTGAATTAGCAAACTTTAATTGTTGTAGACACTAGCCAGCTAATAAATGTACTTTAGACTAAGACCAAAAATGGCATGAAATTAATTTATTTCATACCCTTCACTGTAGTACAGTGTAATTATGGACTTGGCAGCCAGGTGCTGGATTGGCCAGAGACCAGATTAATATACAGTATTTGATTATAAAATGATTCATTATAAATATGGCAGATCTATCTTTTTCTTATCAGGATTGTCATATATCAATATAAAGCAAGTGAGGAAAAAGTGCTGGCCTTAGCCAGCTATTTTTGTTATAAAAGCATACATTACTATTACATGTAGAGTACACTGAAGTGATATTCAGTTCCCACAGTAATAGACTCTTTACACCTACTGGAGATATGTGGAAACTTACAGAGCAGTCTGTTTAAAATAGAGAAAACAGGAGAAATTATTACACTTTAAATTTTACAACAGACAGAATACAGCGACTTCCATTAAAATTCTTATAAATAACATTACAAGTCAGTAACTTTGTCTTAATATTCTTTAGATTTTCTATACACTAACTATAGAAAATACTATAAAAGCCAGAGTTATCCTAGCTATTTGGAAAAATTAAGCTGTTAAGTTTTTAATGGTGACCACTCTAACAGAGTATGAGTGGTTAGAAAGTCTGATGAGGTATATATAAGGTTAAGTCCATATAATTCCAATTTTGTCATGCCAATATTTAGGTAAAGCTGGCAGCAGTTGATTTCTGATTCTGGATATTAATCTATATTTTATATGATATTCACTTAGTGCTTAAGTACCTATTCTAATTAAACTCAGTATGAATATTGCAGGATGTAGTGTGCAGTTATGCAGGACTCAGGTTTTGTACTATGCAGTGTATTTTCCATTTACATTTCTGGAAATTTTGTCATCTTATAGACATGTAGAATCAGGGCTTTTGTTTTCATATTTTGATCACATGTGTGCTGTATGTGTGCAAATGTGTATTTGTGCATAGATAAATAGGCAGAGCTACGCTTCTGTATTAGAACTTAATTTATTGCAACGTTGATGCTGGCACTTTGGCCAACATGTGTTTTATCACACTATTAGATGACTTAGGATTCTGCAAAAATATATTATGCAAGTGTGGATGGATAGGACTTTATAAACATAAGACTGAACCATACCTCTTATCTGTCCTTGAATTTTAGGATTGTCATTGACTTCTCATGAAAAATTCTCCCTAGCCTTCCTCAGTGTACAGTAGTGTTGTCTTTTAAAGATTAGGATTTATAAAGCAGAACATAATTGTCAGATTTTAAAATACAGTTAAGCTTTCTTTTCAGCTGCATTCTTTGTTAAAAGCTACTTAAATTCCCATATATTTAATGATGTCTTTTAAATGACTTTTCCTGATTTAAATCCTTTCTCCATAATTTAATTTTTCTTCTCCTTTTCTTTTTGTTCCCAGCTAATGTAAGAGCATTCTGACAGGGCAATATTTAATTAAGGAAACAGGCCAAATTCTGCCCTCAGTTAAAACCCATTCATCTTCAAAGTTGATGGGCAATGTGGAGATGAAGACTGAGGTGGCATTTGTCCTAGCTGACAGATTTTGTAAAACAGCAGGCAACGAGCTTGGTCAGAATGGGGCAGTGGTCAAGCACAGACCTTGCTCTGCAAATCCTAAGTGGACGGGCAGGAGGAGAAGCACTTGCAGATTTTGCTTTGAGTGCTTTAGGCAAAAGTAGTCTCGCAATCTCCATTCCTACTCCAGCATTCTTAACAGCCTTTGCTGCACTTTTTCACGTAAGCATTTCATGAGAAGAATGTACGGACAAGGATTTTAAA
This sequence comes from Cariama cristata, assembly GCF_000690535.1. Lineage (NCBI taxonomy): Eukaryota > Metazoa > Chordata > Aves > Cariamiformes > Cariamidae > Cariama > Cariama cristata. The sequence continues at coordinate 157,601 of NW_009631206.1, read as the reverse complement.
AGAAAAATAGGACAATGGCCTTGCTATTTGGTTAAAAAAGGGTAGCAAGGAAGAAACCATTATTAGTTTGACAGAGAAACAGGGAGTCAGCTGTCAAAGCTGGAATTGCTGCCAGGGTGGTGGGGAGGAGGAGCAATAAGGGCCAACTTGAATAAATAATCAGAACAAAGCTCTGAAATGGGAGGGAAGGAGCTTAAATGTGATAATCAGGGGACTGATGGATTCAAGGTGTGGGAAAGATACACTGGGTCAGACTGAAAGGCAAGGCAGATGTTCCTTAGTTGTAGAGGATCGTCCAGAGTAGAAGATGATACAAGTATGTGGGAGGCTAGAAAGGAAGAGCTGTAGTGAACAAGGTATTTAGGGTAAAAGCAGAAGATACAGGCCTGAAAAAGTGTTTTAGAGATACTGTCAGAAACATCTGACTACTGAAGACACAATGTAAGGAGAAATGGCAGAATTTGGATACAACCTGTATCCAGGAAAAATTAAGAAGAAAGAAACCAAAGAACCTATCAAAGCTGTGGGCCCAACCAAGAGAAAAGATTGTGGTTTTATTATACACAGTGAATGATGTCAGCATAAGAGGCACTCACAATAGCATTTCTGAAATGTGACAGTGCTAATGGGTTTGCAGCTGTGTGACTCAGAGAAGCTGGCCCATTTTTTTTCTGAAGGAGGATGGACTTATCTAGGTGACAGAAATAGCAGTTGTCCCAGATGTACCATCCTTGCTCTCACAGAATTCTTTAGGAATGGCTTTCAGGCATAGCATTTCTGTTCTCTAGAACAAAAGTCTTCCTTTCTCTGAAAGTCTCTAGAAGTCAACGTACATATTTTGGATAGGTATATGTAAGTACAGAATTATACCCTGTATGTGTCAGTAGGTTTGTTCACTTTGCCATTAGTATATTTACCATTTGGTATAACCTTTTGCGTTAGAAATAGAAGCATGTATGGCAGATGCTTCTCTCAGCCCCTCAATGTCCAGTTCTCTTGAACATGGAAGGAGAACTCCAGGAAACATTAATTAATCTGTTCAGATTGCTACACTATGAAACATTTTTTTGGTTCTTGTAGCACCTTGATGTGAGTGAGGTATTTACACTGGTATGGAAAGTGTATTAAATATTTAAGCCTGTGTGTCAGCTTACTAGCTTTGGAGCTTTGGGGACAGGGACTATTATTTACTGTATATTATGAACAACATCAAGTACAAGAGGGCCTTGACCTACTGGTCCTTCAGGAGCTGCTGCAATAAATAATAGTAGTTGGGGAACAGTCTGTCATTCTAACAAATTCTAACACTGTTACTGTTGTAGTTTAAAGTGAAATGGAAGGAGCATCTTGATGGTACTTACTGGTTCTGTTCTTTGGTGGTTGGTATTGTCCTTATTACAGTAAACTCAGTAAAAGATCTTGTGTCAAGCCCTAACCCTGGCAGTTACTGAAACCCCCAAACTTCTAGTGAATGCAGGTGTGCTCCAGGTGGTTGGCATTCTTTGCGATCAACCGCTGTTCAAATACATTCATACACACATACATATGTGACCCTACTGTATATTGAACATGACACTTGTTCATCTGTGGGAAACAATAGTAATACCTGAACTCTCTGATAATACCATTGTTCTAAGGAGGGGCAATGGCTAAACAATATTACTAAACTGAAGCTGAGAATGTTATGGCATACTAAATGTTGTGCTGTGCTTTTCTATACAATCTTCTGCTCTGTCCTTCGTGACCCGGCTCAGCCTCCTATTGCATTTCTTGGACTTGCTATGCCTATGTTGAGATATTCTTTCCTGAATTAGGCAGTGCGAGCTGTATGTTTGGTAGGTGTGGGAGCTGGAACTACTCTCCTTCATCCAGATGAAAGCAATTCTTTTCCTCCCACCAAAATAAATGAACAGAACAGTGCTGCCCTGCTTATGGGGTCAGCTATGGGTCTAAGGGCAGGTTGTGCTGCATTATCATCGCCTCAGGAGAACCCTAGAATTGGTCCTGTCTCCCAAAAAAGGTCAAAAGGAAGGTGAGGAGTTAACAATGGAATGAGAACAGAGCCCCAAATTTACCTTCTCCAAATCCAACGGAGTCCTTGCCCAAGAGCATATCTTAACTTGGTAGTATCTTAATACTTTCTGGGTGTCAGTATTTTGAATAATTCAGATGGTGTCACCTATCATTAATCTGTGCCTCCTCTGCCAGTCAGGATTCTGACATTGTCTGTGGGTGGGTAATAAGAGATCCAGTACCTGAAAAGTTTCATTGTACTCCCTGCTGTTTCAGATCTGAAGAAGGGCTTGCATGCCTGAAAGCTCATCTGTTCTTTTCTAACTATGTCAATTGGTTTAACAAATTCTATTACCTTTCTGTATTAACCCTGCCTCCAGTCTATTGCTCGTTGCACTGTGCTTTTTCCTCAATTACCTTTAAATACAACCCCCTCCTCTTCAATTTTCTACTTTTTTCCTGTCTTCCTATTTTTCCTTCTATCATCTGTTTTCATATATTTATTTCCTATATCTACTGCCCTGTTTCATTTCAAAAGCCAGAAAATTAAACACAAGTTTGAAAATTACACCTTCCGACTATGTTGGTTATACTGTCTTGGCCTGAGCTCCCTTTCACACCTATAAGGCTTTGTCTTCTTCATTCCATTAATCTTTGCTTTTGAAGACTTCAGCATTCTCCTAATAGTAGCCTGTTTCAATGGATAGCAGCATTGCAGGACAGACTGAAAGAAAGCTAGTTAGAGTAAGATTTGTCTTGACAAAAATGTCAGTCAGAAGAAGTTTGTTCTGACAGTATTTTCATTTCATGATGTGGAGGAAAAAATACTTCAAAATTTTCAGAGGAGATCAAAAATCATTCAGGAAGGTACATACTGAAGTTTATTTGATTTTATTTTTCCCTCAGTCATTGAGAGAACATGCCATTGCTGATAAAGGAATTTACCAAAACTATCCAGTCCAGAGTGACTTGTCTATTACAATGTTCCAATGAACTATGCAAATACTTAACTAAAAACATTTTTCACCTGGAATGAAGATTGAAATGAAGATGCAACAGTTTTTATAATTGGCGACCATTCTGTAATTATCAAAAGAAATATTAGGAGTTAAGTTTACACTTAAAAATATTTGAAATTGCAGAAAAGCACATTCCAGGAATCTAAACACATCTCTTTCTTTTGGAAAGTAATATCACTTATGTTGAACCCTTTCTATTCCTTTCATTCCTACTATGCAAGATCTCGTGGTTTTTTTTTGCATTGAGGGCTTTTTATAAGGATCCTTTTTGTAAGAATATGACTAGGAATTCCTAAGTATGCAATCCCACTATCCTGTGATCCTACTGCTGCCATATTATTTAAACTGGAATGGTTCCAGTAAAACAAATGGATTCTGTAATTTCTTGATTTTTCTGGAGCCTATTGATTTTGTCTTCTCTTTTCTGAGCTTTTGAGACAAGCAAAGTGGGAGATTTATTTTATTATTTTCTATGAGGGTTGGAAGATCTCTCTGTTTCTTGCTGGTAATATTTGTAAATCTGTGACTTGCTGTGTGGCTTTGGAGAGGGTGTAGGTAGGTTGCAGCTCGTCCCAGCCATTCTGCCAAAATTCAGTATTGATTTTGAAGAATTTTCTTCCCCTTTTTTAGGTAATTGTGCAACCTGCATGTCTTCTGGAGGGTTAGTGTTTGGAAGAACTCGTTGGCAATTCATCAAGTTCAAAAACTTCCTGATAATTCTCTTTCATATCTCAAAATTGTTCTTACCTCCCCAAGACATCATAGAGAAGTTAATGTAGAAATGGCCTGTTGGAAGATTTCTAAGGAGCTGTCAAATCAGGTGGCACATAACCAAAGGCATATTTTAACTATGACTGTAGCCTATCACTTCCCCATCATATTTGAAATGGCTGTCAATGAGTGTACTGAAAAAGAGGTATTCAAACCAACTTGTTGCAGTAAACAATACTGAAGCAAAAACAGTATTATAAAATTTCATGTGACCTTTTGAGAGAAGTGCTAATTTCATGGGGAGTTCTAGCAAAAAGTACCAATTTCATGCAAATTCAGGGAGAAAAGTTAGATTGGAAGGTTTTACTTGGGAAGTATAAAAGCTGTAATGACTGTAAAAGATATACAAGCCTAATAATCATGAAAGCAACATTCTTTTACTAGTGTGTATTAGTTGCCTTATATTATGCTGGCAAAATGCAGAAATGTGATGTTTTACTCCATTTATGATGAAATGCAGCTTTACATTAATTTCCAAACAGGTCTAAAAATGGATTCTTAAATCAGTGTCTTTTGGAATTCCCTGTGGGCTCAAATAGTTCTGCCTCGTTGTTATAGCCTAGAAGTATCAAGGTCATCCTGAGTTTAGATGTCTAGCCCATGTGAATAAACAACTGTGGTTGATTATTTGAACAGACTATACGAGGCTGAGCCTTCTGTTATTGCTCCTTTTCTTTTTACTCTTTGAGGTTTATGGGGGCATGGGCAGAGTACACTGTATGAAAGCAGCATATTCAGCTAGAGGTGGGAACAGTTTACTGTTGAATTTGAAATGAACGTAAAATAAAAGGTGAGAAAAATCAGAATAGGTTTTGTGATTATTTAGATTTTCAGTGATTTACTTGACTTCTCTGCTATGATGTAATTGGTGAGAGAGGTGAAAAATGTACATGTATCCTTCAAAAGGGCAGAAACTGTGGAATTTGGATATGTCTATTCCCAAAATTTCATTCAGTCTTTCTCTGGAAGTCTTGTCTGACTCCAGTGGAGAATGCTAATAGCCAGATTGAAACTATCAAAAGAATATAGATAGCTTAATATAATTTTCACAAGACAGGTAGTGATAGCTGCTCATATATGGTATGAGCATTTTACCACCCTTAGTGCTTTAACAACTGAGATAGATTAACTCTGGAGCAGTGGTCAGATTTCAGGTAGATTTAGCCCCTTGGTCCAGATTTGGCAAAGCTGCAAAGTGGCTCTGTGGTGTCAGCACCAAACTATAGAAATCTCTAAAGCTGGTCTTATTCATGATATTTGTCACTTTGAGATGCAGTTGCATGAGAATGAATGATATTGCATGTTTTTGGCTGTGCTAAACTAAAATTGGAAACATGTTTATATAGATTTGTATGTACAATTGAAACAGTAGAATTACTGAATGAAGGATGTTTACTGTATCTGATCTAGAATCCCTCTTCCTTTGAAATTTGCTGTTAAGACTCCCTTATCTACATTTGCTCATTATTAATCTCTCTAACTGTGCTTGAATTGGATTATAAATTGCTTAAAATAGCCACAAACTAAGACAATCTTCATGATACTCCAACAGTTTCTCTGCAGAGTCACACAAAAAAGAAATATATGTCAAAGTCAAAATGTGTGACCTCAGCTGTCCCTGAAGTGGTTTGAAAAGCACTTCCACAAGAATGAGGAGATGGACTATAACCTGGGTATAGTGTAGAAAGAAATTGTATAGTGTCCCTCATACAGAATACTTAATAGAGAGATGACTCTTTATGGAGTTGTAACTTTAAAAGGCAGTTTTATTGACTTACAGAATACCTGTAAGTCCAGCAAAAGATTAAACATTATCTCAGAGAAGTCCACTATAGTTTAGCAAGAGATCAAAGAGTTCCATTAACAGTACAGTAGGAGGTAAAATATATATATAGCAAAGGTTTATGTAGCTCTGATGACGCCCCCCTAGGGAACTGGAAGAGACTCAGTAGGTGAGAAGGAGATAAAGGAGGGGGGTGATGGGTGGGTAATTATTGCCAGTCTAGAAGGAGGAGGCAGAACAAATTATTCTAATGGTAGTTTTTAGGAATACATCTCGAATGCATAAGCTGATAGCAATAATTGAATGTGATAAAATCCTAGACAGTGAACTTTCTATTAGCACAAACATGTCAAGACAAAAATATCAAGTCACGTAAAGACCCTCCACCCCCTTCCTGACATCATGGTTCAACATTAGTCATGGTTGGCAAACTTACCCTGAACTTACTGAAACAAAATTTTTTAAAAAACCACAATGGGAAAATGGTGGAAACTGTCTCATATTTTTCCACTAGTTGTGGTTGGGAGGACTTCTAGAGATACATCTTTTTTTGTAACTATTTAATGAAAAAAAAGTAAAGAGATAACATTGTCACAGTTCTAAAATCCTGGAAATAATGGAGAGTCTAGGTAAAGAGTTTAGCTGAGGCCATAGATCTACATCAAAAACTAGCATGCTAAAAACATAGAAATAATTAAAAAGTTATATTTTTTGGCTTTCATGATTGTCATTACTAAAATCTCAAGACACTTTCAGAATAGAGCACAGAATATGGTCATTCTCTTCAACTGAAGACGAAAGGAAATCAAGAGGGCTGAGGAGTCAAAGAGGCTCACCTTGAGTCACACTGAACTTTTGGCAATGCTTGAAAAAGTGTTTCTGCCTTCTTACTCAAGTCTTGAGAGCCAGACTGCCCTCTCTGAACCCAGCACACTGCGTACCTTCCTCCAGGATCCCAGCACAAACGGTTTCTGGACTCAGGGTTGAGGCTGTGTATGGGTTTGCCCATAGATCATAGCGATTACAGAGCATACTCTGACCTGGACCTCCAGATGTGACAAAACTGTCACAAAAAAAATAGCAGGGAGGGCCAGAGGAGTAAGTGTTTTAACACCAAATATCTTCTCCAAAACCTGGAAGTAACAGGTGAGGTCACCAGCCAGGGAACAAGGACAACCCAAGGCCCTGTAAGGGTTTTGTAGTCATCTGGATAATCACATATGTACTGTTTGATACAGTGAAACCAATGGCTACTGGTTACTGCAGACCTGACATACCAAACTGATAATAGTATTACACCTGATGGGAAGCCAATGCACATCGTTGGTACAGGTCACTGCTGATGAGTTCTGGCAGTGAAAAGGGTGAACATCATCAACTGCATTTAGCTCACAGTAGAAGGGAGCAAACTACACCCACAACACAAGAAGAAAAGCATGTTTCCATTTAAATCTGCTATAGATTATTTTTCAATGCTTGCAATATTAGACTGCAGGATATTAACTGGACATCAGGGTTCAGGATCCATACTTGGTTTCTGAGACTTTAAAAAGTACATTTGTGGGAAATAATGCCACTTCTGCCTCCTTCTCCCACCTCTCCCAAAAAAGTGCCAGTAACTTGCTTATGCTCTGTCCTGGTTTGGCTAAAACAGGGCTATTTTCTCCTTTCAGGAGTTTTTCTTTCAAACAAATCCCTTCTAAGTAACTGCACTTTCTGAAAGTACAGCTACATGTTTTTCAGACACTGTCTGCGTTTCAGGCCTGATAACACTCGATGTTTATAGTTGCTACTGAAGTATCAGTAGGATTAGTATGCGGAAAGGCCCATGTTTATACTTATCCCCATGAGAACAAAGGCCACTGCTGGCCCCCTTTTGCTAAGCGAGTAAAAAGTCATAAAAGTGCTGCACAGACAGGACAGGTGACCAAAAACTGACCACTGAGGTATTCCATCCTATCCACGTCATCCTCAGTATAAAGCTAAAGGATCACAAGGGTCTCGCTCTTCTTTCATGGCCAGCATCCCTGTGGGACTCTGCTCGCTCTCTTGCCTTCGACCCCGATCCGTGCATTCCTGAATCCGGTTCCTGTCAGCTGGGGAGTCCAGTCTAGGAC
>NW_009631206.1:141646-149867 GCF_000690535.1 Cariama cristata | reverse complement strand
GGCCGCCGGGGTCCACCCCCGCTGGCGCAGGCGGCCGAGCCTCTGGGGGCTGCGGCCTGCGGCCTGCAATCCCCCACCCTCATCGGGACACTCAGTATTGGTTTTGAATACTTTTCCTAATTTCCACTATTAGTACTACTAGTATTAATACCTTATACTTTTTTTCCCATCATTATTGTATTATTAAAGTAGTTTTAATTTCCAATCCATAAGTCTCTCTCCCTTTTCTCCATCCTTTCCCCTCCCGGGGGGAGGGAGGGGGTTAACAGAGAGCATCTGCTGCCTGTTTTAAGAGCCAGCCCAGCCTTAAATGGTGACAGCTCTTATGAAAATCTAGAGGGTATAACTTCATATACATTGAGTTTTGTTTATTAGAAAGAATTAGGTCCTTTGGCAAATGAGTCATCTTCCATGCCACATTTTTTCTTCCTTAAATGAGTAGAGCCTTAGACCTTGCAGCAAGTTGCACAATACACAATTTTTGAAGTTGAACCAACTTTATTTCCAGTTCACAAATTAGTTGATTGAGTCAAGTGCAGTCACGAGGTAGAAAAGTGGTGGTAGATGACTATGATAAACACACTTTAAAGAAAAGTGCCCCAAGGAACCTGTGCAGATGTATTCAGCTGCATAATATCAGATTTCCAGGTAGCCATTTATATGCTAGATGAACTCCCACTAATGAAATCATAATTAGTGCAAGCTACTTGCATCCTGTGCAAAGTCAACTTTCCCTTGTCATAGGTTAAGAAAGTAGTATTTTAGTAAAGCTTGATGCTTTGCTACTTTTATTTCCAAATGGACTTTAAATTAAACCCTTTAAATTAAACCCTAAACAAGAATTGGAGGTTGGAATTTCCTACTAGACTTGTATTTGGAGTTGTGCTTGCTGTATATGTAGCTGACGAGATGCTGAAATTAAGTTTTGATGTCTGGTGGTGTGGGTTGTTTAAGGACCCGGGGCTGTTACTTGGGCAACTAGTACCAAGAACTGCAGGTTCAACTGCTGTTTCTGTCTGAATTAACTGCATCAAAGTATTTTGGGTACTTCACACTGAAGTCACTTTTCCATTTGCAATCTGGATGTACTCACTGAATAATGAAAACACTGAGTGAAAATAAAAAAATTGAGTGATTTTGACAATTTATCCTGGAAAAAGAAAATGTTTTTAAGTCATAGGATTTTGGTATTAGATTTTGACCCAAGAATTGTCCGTGAAATCTGAGGCACTTTAAGGTCTTCAAAAAGCAGGAAGAAAACTGATTGGTTTAGAGTAAGGATATTGTCTCCCACACTAGAGCTGCTCTTCCATGCAATAGATGTGTGGATGGCTGCATCCATAGTCAGAGCAAGGACTTCTGAGATGCTTGAAGCAGTGCTACAATGAACATTCATTTCTGTAACATCAAAGCAGACCTGGTTATTCATATGCCTGAAAACATTCAGTTTACTTTTTTATAGATATATATACTTAGGTCTTAGTTGTGCTGTTGCTGGCTGTAGTCTCACTGGAGACTATATGGGACTACAGTACCAGGGCTGAGGGCCAAACAGAGTAGTTGCAATGGATTCTGCAGAGGTCCATGTATAGCTGCCAGCTGAGAAACTGGTCCTATTTGTCAATACAATATGAAGAATACAAATGAAATCTAGAAAATCATGCTCTTTAAGTTTGGTGTAATGCCACTGAAAGCAGTGAAGCTTCTCCAATTTATAGAAGATAAGCATCTCAACTGTAATATTTTATTATTGCATTTTAGTGGGTAATTGAATATGAGGAAACAATGCATATTGTGTAACTTTTTTTGTAACAGCAAAACAGGATTTGGCCAAACTTTTAATAAGAAGTCATTCTTAGAGTGTCAATTCCATTATTGTCAGTGAGTGAGTGTGTAAAGCATGACTGAATCAATCCCATAGTCTTTATTTTATACTGTTCAGTATTAAGTTGTCAAAGCATTTTCTGTAGTCCACTACCCTGCTCAAATGACAGGATTTGCAGCAATAGTACTTGTTAAGAAAGGGTTAAGAAGTGAAAGATAAAGAGTTCCAAGTGTCATTGTTTTAGTACCAGTAATGTTCTGTCTCTGCTACAGTGCATAAAGAAAAGAAGAAAAGCTGACAAGAAAAAAATATCACACTTTAAAAAACTTTTCTGAGTCTAAGGAAGGTACTTTTAAGTTTGTGCCAGTTACAGTAATTAGTAAACTTGTTCTTAATAGTGTTGTTAAAATGTATTTTTTTCACACTTTCTCTGACTTTGACACTGCTGCTTTTTAAACTTCATTTTGCACTTTGTTCCATTGTTCTTTAATCTGCTGCACTTTGCATTTAGTATCACTGAAATTTCGCACTTACTATGTCAATAACATCTGGCAAAATTGCCACCTATTAAGAGTAAGTGTTCTTTTTTCTCCTGTGAGAAATGTGATGGTGTATTATATTGGTTTCCCTTGAGAGGCTAAGGAGACAATTTTAAAGCAGATAAATGCATTAAAGAAATAACCTGAACTACAAGAGAAGGTTAACGAAAGTCAGAAACTTTTAACTTTTTTTTTCACCCTTTTTTCCTTTGATAAAATCATCCTGTACATTTGGGGAGTGAAAAAACAGTTCAGTGATGCAATCTTTTGCACATTTGGATGTATGTTACATTTCATAATGCTGCTGCAGGATACCTTATGTTCTCACAGGCTTTTATCTACATCAATATTTTTCTGCCCATGTTGGATATGTGTCAGTTTAATGATGTATTGCAGCAAGCACGCTGGTAAGTTGAACACTGTTGGATCATTGTGAAAACACGAGAGTGGTTTTCCGGAGATGCTGTAGACAGGAGTAGGCCTGGCTTTGAGTTTTCTACCTCCGTGGTCAAGCACCATTCCAGTTCACTTGTGCATGGAGAGAGCAGCGGGCATATTCTCACAGCAGAAATATTCTACTGAAGGAAGATGGGATGGGTTGAAGTGAAGTCACCACCCTAGGCTCCTCTGTACTTACCAGCCCATCTAGAAAACTTTCTGACCTTTTACCATCACCCATAGCTGGAAGATTGACCCACTTTGGGCATACAGTCTTCAACAACACCTTCTGAGTCAGGACATACACATGCATGCTGGCATATAGCCTGGCCTTTAAAGTGTATAACGTTTCCCTGAACTATATAAATATCTTGAGTATGCCTTTGATTCTTATGTATACATTGCTAGTAAATGAAACTGAATTTACAGAATAAAGTACAGCCTGGGTGACAGACTTTTCCTTTGCCATGGGTAAAATCTGAGTGAAACTGAGCCGCCGCTCATGCCGTGCACATGCTGAAACGATGCTGAGCTTCAAAAAATTGCGCACAAGGCAAGGAAGGAAAAAGCTTCACAGAAGGAAATTCTGTAGCGCTGTTTACACTATGGGGTCAATTTTCATAATACTGCCTCCCATGGCATTGCAGGAATGTGAGCTGAGAAGGGCTAAGGGAAACACAGTGTGTTCCAGAGACTGTCAAAGACATAGGGAATCTTTCCATTGACTTTAGGAGAGCTTTGGCCGGAGCCTGTGTTATAAATGCCAACTATATGGCCTGATTGAAAAAACAGGAGGTATGGGAATATAATGAACTGAGACACAGGGATGTGGGATTTTGATACTTTGGCAGATGGTGGAAGGGCATTCCATGTCTGCAAATCCTCATGTCAGGACTCAGTGTTGCAAACACAGTGATATCTGGCTTTGCATGAAGGATGTGAATTTTGTATCCAGCTACATGCACAGCTCCAGTTAACATAATGAGAACTGTGCATATATTGAATCACAGAAAGAGCAGACCTGAGCAGAAAAAGATCTGTCCCTATGGAAAAGCAACTTAACAATTAGACTAAAGAAACGGACTGTTCTGAAATTGGTATACTTGATCTTTATTCAGCGTATTGTTAAAGAATAAATAGATACATTCTTCATCTTCTCTGTACAGATACATGTATGAGACTTAAAAACACAAATGGCTTGAATTTGTATGTTTGAATTCAAAAGAAATTTTACTAGAGTAAAGCAACATAGGGATGAGTTCAATGCTTTAGTGACTTTGATATATAAGATTATTGTAGAATACATCTCATCTGAAATAATTTGAACTAATAATATTACAGATTTGCTATCTAGCTATAGTATAATGCATCTTGCTATGGTTTTCAATTTGCACGTAATATTTATAATGGCATTTATTAGCTTGTTTCAGTATAAATCTATCCAGGTGATGTGTTACTGCTTAAGCTTTGAATGTATGTCTTGGAGGACACAGAAATAACAAAAATAAAGCATGCTTGAACATTTCCACTGCTTGCTTTCTTCCATATATACAATTAAGTCTCAGATATTTGCATCTGAATTGATCCTGTATGATAATATGGAGTTTACATACCACTGGTTACAAATAATGAGATGGTGAAGAAAAACAATTGTATTTCTCCTCCCAGATTTTCCCTTTTCTTAAATTTCTCTTCTTCATTCTTTATTGACTGCAATTTAAAAATCTTTTCTCTGACATGAATTTATTTTCTTCTGATGAAGTGTCTCTTCTGACACTTTTTATTTAAAAACAATTTTATATCAAATAAAGATTATTCTTAACAATACACAAATAAGACTCTAATGAGCACAAACATGAATCAAATGCTCGTGTGTTGTCCAGTGTTATCCAGCATGATACTGCAGGGCTCAATGGTAGCCTTCCTTCTAAAATTAAGTCACCTCCAATTTCTTAATTTAGAAAAGACAACTGGTTTCCTTATTCTGAAAATCCACCAAGAATTTACAGTGGTGGTTCATTAACTTCCAGTTGGAGACAGAGCTGGAGACTCAAGCAAGTTCTTAACGTGACTGCAGGACTAAACTGCCCCAAATCAGTTACTTTTCCCTTTAAAGACATGTTGTGGTAGATTACATGCAGCTAGCTCACGTGAGCCTTGTTCACACTTTGTAATGCTGTTCTTGGTAGGTAGTTCCCATGATTTCCTGGGGAGGATTCAGAGAGTAAGTCAAGATTTGGCAACTTTTCAAAGTTGAGGTGCCAGATGGTATTTTTCTTTCCCAAATTAGAAGTTAAGCATGCTGTTAGAAACTCAGCAAGAGCTGGGAGATAGTGCCTTTCACAGAAGCAAGATGCTGCCAATCACCTTATTGGAGGTATCGTCTCTCTGCACAAAGCCATAGTTTCTCAGCCCCTGTTGAGCGTGGAAGGTGGGGGAGCCTCTGCCTCTCACAGGTGCCCCTCTAAAGATGCACTTTGTCTCCCAGCTTCCGAGCCCATGTGAGCCCTGCTGTGTGCCAATAAGAGACTGCCTGTGGACCATCCTGGCCATCCAAGCTGAAGGCTGGCGATCCCTAGAAAAAGAATTTTGTTAACAGAGCAGAGATGCCATAATCTAACCCTAGGGGGTTCAGGGGAACTGGTTTGGATTGTCACAGTGGTGTTCCCATCTAATAGTTGTTTCTCTGTGTACTCTTTACTTTCCTTGTTCCCGTATTGTGGCTATTTTTGAGGTTGTTTGCTTTTTCCTCCAAGTTCAGATTTAAACAGGTGACTAAAAGGTCAGGCCTTCAGCCTATAGAGTGTATCTTTAGGCAGTTACATTCACAGAACATGCTTCAGGAAAAACACATTTGTTACAGGTAGGCAAGTGATTTAACTGCCAGTACCCATTTTCTGGCACCTGAAAGTTGGCAAAGACGATAGTTTACTTCCCTGTAGTTGCAGTCTGTCAGCTGAAAGCTGCTGCATTTTGCATTTCTGAGTCTCTTTCATGTCACCAGAGGTCATGATCCCTTGTCTGGGAATCACTGAACTCATTCATGAGGGCAATCTTGCAAACTGGCCAGCACTGAATCTCCACAGGAGCAAGAAATGTTAGAAAAATGGCATCTTTTATAACCTGTGAAGTTAGAGATTGTCTTCAACTGCTAACCAGTGCCTCCACTGAGTGAAAGGGAAGCACAAACATACTAAAAATAGAGGGAGACTTTCTGAAGCAAGTAAACACAGATCCATAAAGGTGATGTGGCCTATCCTTCAGACCAAAAGTAGGCTCAGCACTCCTCAGCTGAGGAGTGGGTGAGTGTAGCGAAACTGTGGCTCCTGAGAGGAGTCTCAGTAAGTGCCTACACAGGCCCAGTGACAGAGTCCTCTCATGCAACTGGTAGGAGCCCTGCTGAGTTATCTGAATTCACAGTTGCAGGAGAAGCTTTGGAGGACATCACTGAACTGCTTTGGTGGCTGGGTACCTGTCAGGTAGCAGAGTGTCTCACTGTTTCTCAGGCATAAATGTGGCATTTCTGATGAGTGTGGACGTCAGCAGATTCAGATCTGACTAGGGGTTGGGACGTGCTGGAGGACTGTCATCAGAGGTCCAGAATCTCTTGGCTACTACCAACTGACAGCTCATCTCCTACCACATCAGAAAAAAAGAGTGCAGAAACCTATGTTGATGCTTTCTTCATCAACCTACCAACTTAACACCACTTTTAAACAAAAAGGAATGCAAACCAGCTTGACATTTAGCAAGATTGCTCTGATACAACAAATATGTTGCAAGCCTGAAGACAGGTGCATTACCACTAAGAAGGATTTTGTTATGAATGTTCTTATTACAGTGTGTCATGGATAACTAACAGCATACAGTTTGTGCCTTGATGTTCAGCTTTGCTGTTGTTATATTGTTGTCACATGTTTTTATGTTAATCTTTTAGATTAAATGGTAAATATAGAAGTCTTTATTCAATTAACAAAGAAGTAGTCATTAAAAGATGGTGATTGAAATAAAATGGTGAGAAATATAAGTTCTGTATCCTCTTAAGTATGAAATTACTGCATAAGGGTGAACACATGCAGTACAGTAAATGATGGAATAAAACCAATAAAGAGCTAAAGCAATCCTGAAACCTGTCTGGTCTTTCAGCAGGTAAATACTCAGAATTTACTTAAGATTTTTACCCATTCTGCATGGTACAGGAAATGTGTATCCTAAGTTCACCACATGAATAGTCACATGCATAATGTTGGGTATTTACTCTCTCATTGGCTTCAAAAGGACACAGCTTAAAGTTTGCTGCTGACTACAAATCTCTCCCTGTAGTTTTTATCTGAAGTAAAATAATGGACTCTTTTCATGTGTTTATCTATCTTCCTTCTAGTAAATGACCCACTTGAGGGATGCATTTTAGTCCTGGACTTTTGTTGTAACCTGTATTCTGATCAGATCTGACTGTAATAATTATCCTTATTATTATTATTTAAGTGATTTCAACAGACTACTAACAGTAACCTGGAATAATGTAGCATGTACATGACAGTGCCAGCCAGCAAGGAAGAAGAGAACCTGCCTACAAAACCAAAAGAGCAAACTGCAACCCACCACTCCACTTATTAGAAAGCTAGGAAACCTCTTCTCTGTCCTTGTACCTGGTAGGCAGATATGAAGCGTGGTAATTATCTGTCCCTTATCAATAATTAATACTTTTCACTTGCATTCTGTTCTCTTCTTTCTAGTTACTACACCTTGTTCATCACCAGACTCGCTGCGTGTCTTTTTCAACTGTCACATGTTTGTTTTCTTGTAGTCTTCTTGGGCAGAAAGGCACACAGAAAAAATTGGATTATTTTTTATAATCTGTAGACCTCTACATATATATTGCTAAATTTTTTGAAATAAAGCAAGATCATGGTCATTATCATGGGGTTGGGGGTGTGTGTGGTTTTCTCTGCCTTACTCTGCCAACAGCACGACAACTGCAAGTGAAAAACAGTAAGCACTCAGAGCGTGAGTCTATATTGTTTTGCAGGTGTTTAAGTTATACTGATATTTTTATTTTAATAGTCCTCTGACATATCAATTGTCTTATGCATTGCAGTTTCTTTGCACTGTGCAGGCGTGTGCAGTCTTACTGTAAATGCCCAGCAGAGCATTTAACTGAGCATGTTATTTGCCTCATCCTCAGAAGTATGTTTGCTGAAGATCTTTACCTTTATCCTGACTGTGACAGCAGGACAGGGCCTGACAGAGCTCAGGTTTTCTCTACCTTTCCATCACGGACAGAAGCCATTGAGGAACCTATTTGACCAGTGTAACTTAGCATAGCTTGGCAACAGCTCAGCACTGCAGTCAGACAGCCTGTTCTGGCTGCAGATGGTACCCTGATTTCTCCCTGCTTAAGCATCCCCTCAGCTCACAC
>NW_009631206.1:136213-141615 GCF_000690535.1 Cariama cristata | reverse complement strand
CTGCTGAAAGTTACTGCCTCCTCGGGTCTACCAGCATGAGTCACAGAACAGCTTTCCAGTCCAAAGCAATCAAACTGGTGCAGGTTAAGGAAATAGTTTTTATTGAATCAGGTTAAGGAGCCTCTAGGTGAGCAGGCAATGGCAGCTATGAGGAAGCAGATAAGAGGTGAGCAGGTGAGGGGGTTTTATCTGCAGTGGGAAGAGGGTGCCTGAGCACCATGTAAGTGGTGTCAGAACCCCTGCCAGTCTTCTAAGATGGGAAAGAGGAGAGATTTTCTGTGCCCTCCCTCCCTTTTTCCTGAACCAAGTCTAGCTCTCATCTAGAAGTGTATCAAACTCGGTGCTAAAACTTACTTATTTATTATTTCAGGGAGTGGAACAGCTCTTACCCTGGTCAGTGAATAGTTTTTCTAATATGCTGGTCACAGATCAAGTATAGAGGGCAGGATGAACTAATTTCTCCCACTAGCTGCCTTTATTTGAGTTCTGGTTTTATATGCAAGGTTAATTGGTTAGATTTTTTCCATTTTCCTTCAGCTGGTTAACATCTAAGGCCTATACATGTTATAGAGAGCCCACAAACACTCTGTTTTGAGCAGCAATCAGCTCCAATCTCACATGAAAGCTATACATAGTTCTGGTCAGAACTTCAACAGTAACAGCTTTAGGAGAGCAAATTATTATAGGAAGTGATTGATGTACTGACTGAATAGGTTGCAGTCTTCCCCTGCAGTAGGTGGTGCTCACTGCTTAAATAAAGTTAAGTAGTGAATGCCATGGGCATACCAGTTTCTGATTGAGTCCTAAAACCAAGGATGGACAATTTGTGATGGAAAAAAAATATCTATGAGAGAGCATAGCCTTGTTTCATAGAGTGCATTCTATTTATCTAAACTTCCCTTTGGCAGTTTCACTTAAAAATACCCTTTCTAAAACTCCTCTGTATGCTCTCTTGTTGCAGGGACAGCTGGTATATTTTATTGCAGAGATGGCTGCTTTTCAGTGGTTTATGAAATACTGCATGTATTCACACTTTAGGAAGGTCTCAGAATACCAGAAATGTTAAATTTTTATATAAGCAGTGCTATTTTTGGTGAGAAAAATTGATTAGTCATTTATATAAACACTAATTTCACCTGTTCAGCTGCTGCTTCTAGAGCCTCAGAGCAAAGTGAAATCAGCGTGAATTTGGCCCAAAAGCTTTTAAAAATTCCTTTAACTGTCTGTATGTGTTTTAGGCACCAAAATACCTTTAAAGATGTGTTCTTCAGTTCTGTGTCACTTGTGTGGCTCTGTGGAGCTTTAATTTGTTCAGAGATCCAACTACCTGCATGTGCCTCTTCTCAGCCATGATGCTGTGGCAGGTGTCCTGCTTGCAGGCTTACTCAGCGCTGCTGCTACAGGTCTGTGCAGATGCTGAAGTCTGTACCTTGCCCTTTCTGGCTTTGCTGCCTTCAGCACCAGCTTTCTGGTTTCCTGAGCAAGCCTGGGGTTTTCACCAGCAGAGCAAAGGTATTGCAGATAAGGGGTATGTGCAGGCTCAAGTGTAGTGGTGAGAAGGCCATTTCCGTAGCAGGTCTTGAACAGAAGTGGTTATAGAAACTAAATGGAGCCCCTGATGTTCCTTTGTACTAAAATTTTGGAATTCATACTAGAATTTTGGATCCGGGACATCATTGAATTTTTAGGAAAGTTTGGATCAAGATCTGAATTCAGTGACATTTCTATAATGGTCTTGAACTGGATGCCAAATTTGTGAGGTCTGCCCTGTCTAAGTACTTGGATATTGGCCAGGTGCTTGGATAGTATTGCCTTAAAAACTAAAAATAATTTTCTCAATAGTGAAAACCTCTGGTTTGAGACTTTTTTCAAAACAGCTGGTCTGGTTACCACAGCAGAATAAAAATGGGAATTATATTAAAGAATGTGTGTTAGAAATTTTGTAGTTTGATTTACTATTTATAGATTTGCAGGTCATTATTAATTTTCCATAATAATACTTCACCTGGTTATAATACATATTCATTCCTTCATATTTCTAAAGCCCTTTCAGAACCTTATAAAGAGCCATTAGAGAAGTGCAAAGTGTTATTAAATGAGTTTAAAATTCCAGCTGTTTTCCCCACAATAGATTTTGCCTAAAGTAAGAATGAATATTAAAGAAAAAATATAACTTCTTCTAAAGTGGATCGTTGCTGACAGCCTGATAAATGTACATTTCTTGGCATGCTGTCCATCTTTTTTTCTTGATGATACTTAATTTTAGTTTGGTTTAGTTATTACTTCATTACTTTAATTATAAAAGTTCACCAAGGCTGACACCTGTCTCATGAGGTAAATCTCCACTCCAGTACAAATGCAATAAACCTCTCCTTTCCGGTCAGAAGAACATTATTCTGTAATGCTTTTTCATAAATATTGGTACAGTGTTTAATAATTTCTTCTGTATAGAAGGCATGCCTCTCGAATAATATGTTGGTCTAAGAGCCTCAGAGATACAAAACCAAAATCCTTAGCTCATTACCTTAAACCTGGCATTTTCTAGATGCAGTGTTCTGCATGGCTTGGGTTTTTTTGTTTGAAACCATAGTATTTCTATTACTATAGAGCCTGTTGAAACAGAGGCTGTTAGAGTGCTGATGTAGATTGTAAAAAGGAAACTAATTTGTGCTGTTTTCTTAGGATACAACCAAGATTATTTTTTTTATTTGAAAAAAAAAATTACAATGAAGTAAAGGTCTGTGAGTTAAACGGCATCCCTTCGTGTAACAAGGAAAAAAAAACACATGAAAATATGTGTAAAATGTGTTTTAGGCTGCAACAATGAACTCTTTCAAAACAATGCTGTCACTGTTTCAGTACTTTAAAGTGACACTGTGATTTTCAAGTATTAATAAACATCCAGGGGGAGCTAGGGAGTAGCAATTTTGCTTTTTTCTAATGGTATATAAGGAAACATGAATACAGAGAAAAGTAGTATAATTGACTAATTCTTATTTTGGGGTTGGGGCTGTTTTTACTAGGAACTTTTGATGAGAAAATGGTCAGCCATTCTGAGAGTGGTGGAAAGCCTGTCAAGGTCACTGCCAAGGACAAGAGAGTCAATTAGTATGCAGATCAGAGCCAAGGAGTTCAAAGGTATTGTTCCAATTCAATCACATTAGCCAGGCCAGTAATGAACAAACGGCATGACCTTAATCAGGGCGCCTGAACCACTCATTGAAGGGAAGTATGTATGTCTGTGTATGTATTTAGGGGGGAGGACAGGAGGAGGGGTTAGAGTGGCGAAAAGGATGTGGTTTCTTTTGTTGTTGTTGTGTTTTGGCCTGGGTTTTTTTTTGGTTGGTGGTTTTTTTGGTTTTGTTTGGTTTGGTTTTGTTTTGTTTTTTTTAAAGGGACAGCAAGCTCAGTTTACTTAATTAGCCACCAGTAATGGAAACTTATTTCTGGATCCCTGTATTCTGAAGTATAAAATTGCTTTTATTTTTGGGTGATAACTGAAACAGGCTCAAATGGACAGGTGGCTAGAATATTTTAATAAAATACATTCAGTGATATGCTAAAGGTATGCAGGAGGAGGGAGATAACCTTATGTAAAACACCAAACCAAATTTTGCAATTACAGTTTCTCTCACACTGTGCTAATTTTCTTAAAGTCTACATACAAGGAAAATTCTGGGTAATTTTTTTTCCTTAGACATAACATAAAGTAATACACACTCTAGTTAATAATGGAAAGGATATTTGTTTAGAACAAAAATATTTCTTTAGCACTTTCGGTCTGACAAATATTGCACCATACATAATTATGTTTTGGATATTGAAATTGCTAAGTTGTTTCATACGTTCAGCACAATACACAGTGCACATTTCAGTGCATTGGGTTAAGTACAGTCAAAAAGCAACGTTCTGTGTTATATTCACCTTAACAAATGCCCACTCTATTATAAACTTACAAAAATCTCTCTCTCTGCTATTGTTCATGTGTACATATACACGTTCAAATAATTTTACAGAAATGTGTGCATACTGATGACAAAATAATAAAATGACAGGACATATCTGTACTCATTTATATATCGTAATGTCTGCATGTTTCTGTAAAGTGGTTTTTGAATGCATACTTAGGACTCCATTGAAATTTCTGCAGAAACCAGGACTGTGTTCTCTTTTTTCTAAGCTAATAATTGAATTTGGTAGCCAAATGTATTAAAATAGCACTTCAAAAGGTAACATTTTTCTGTGTTTGAATAATGGAAATTGTAAACATATACTTTCTGCTTGTGGAAAGATAAAAAAAAGCAAAACTCTGCAAGCAATCAATATTAACTATTGAAAATGTGAATGATGCTTAAAATATATTCATGTGGTTTACCTATAAGTTATTATTTTGTGTTTATATATACAATAACTTCTAAGTTTCCTGTACTTCTCTGGGTAACATTTGCTCAACAATTACTTCAGCTACAGCAGATTATCAAAGCAAGTTGCAGGTTTCATTGGGGAAACTGTTTGCAGAAATCACTTCATTTCTCTATAAATGAATCATGATAGGCAACTAAGATTTTAGGAATTGAGGGGGGGTGGTTTTTCTTCACTCTCTTCCTCTCTCTTCTTTACTGGGGAGGTAGTTCATCATATCTCACTAAAACGGAAGATGCATAACAGAAAAGAAACTATTCTAGGCTATGAAGCACCCTAGGGGTTCATGAATGTTGGGGGAGGAACACTGATTATACAATGCAATAACATATTGAGACACTATTTCAGTTTTACACTTGGTATCAAGTAAATACAGGATATCTCACCCATGAAGGGTGATTATCTTTCATGAAGGGAGGAAATGAGTTATTAAGGTCTTTCTCAGGAGCAAAACAAGGATAAGAATCTTTATTAATGTAAGAAACAATCTGTGGTTTTGTGTTTTGGTTTTGTGGTTTTTTTTGTTTTGTTTTGTTTGTTTTTTTGTTTTTTTTTTTTGTTTTTTTTTTTGTTTTGTTTTTTTTTTTTTTTTCCCCTACAGTAATGTAATTCCTTTTTAGCAAAGATCTGGGGTTTTTTGTCTTTAAATTGTCTGTGTCTCAGAATGGAACACATCAGTTTTAGCTGACACCACTGCACTGCTTGAGAATATTGTTATAAAACGTGCTCATTTTTATCTAGATCACAATTAATAATATTTTTAAGCATGCAATGTCTATCTAGTCCCATAAAACCACTTGTAAAGTATTTGATATTTTATTTGAGGATATTAAAAGATTGTTTAAAAATAAACATATACCAGCGGAGCGGAATTTTCACACGATTATTCAGATAGTCAATAGGTCTTCTTTGATCATATTATTATGATGCTTCTGCTGGATTTCAGTCTAAGACAGGCGTATTTTTTTCTGTCTCTGTCT
>NW_009631206.1:114920-134920 GCF_000690535.1 Cariama cristata | reverse complement strand
CTGCAATATCCTTGTCTCAGGCTAGCCAGCAACTAACTTCCAGCCTATAGACAGCTGACTAAAATAAAGGAGTTGAGAAAAAGGGAACTTGAAAATGACAAGGATTTCTGGAGTTGTGTTTTTTAACCTTGAAGGACACATGCCTACAACTTTAATTCCACAGTTAGGCAATTCTTATGTTTACAGATTTCACTTACATACTTATAAAATACTGTTAATAAGTAAAGAGGGAAAGACTGATTCAGGGACCTGATGCTGCAGCTGCCGTGGTTCACAGGAGCTTTGCCAGAATCTTCAACGACCACTGCATCAGGCCCTAGAAATGACATACAATCAGACAATGGTAAGTTCAAGCTAAGGATTAGGTCACACTGCAAAAGAGCATGACTGGTTGCTAACTGATTTACTCATTGATTAATGAGATTGTGATGTCTGGAATTTCAAATATCCCTCTAACATTCCCCCATGTGTGTGTGTCCATAGAAGGCGAATTCTTTCCCACCAAGCACATGCCTTCAGGTTTATATTACAATTATAGGTTAATTTTAGTTTGTCATTTTTCTGGGGACACCTGACATGGTTCTGGTTAAAGTAAATCTTGGTGTGACAAAGGTAAGTACTGCAGATGCTGGAGAGAAGTGGAGAAGGGAGGAATTGGAGCTGTAAAATGAAGCACAGTTCACTGCTAGCACGAGGCAGCTGCAACAATATAATGTTTCTCTACAATTATGAAGAAGATGCATCTCAACCAGCTCATGTCAAAAGAACGTCAAAGTTTTCCACTTTCTTAGTTCTGCAGTCTTGCAGAGCTGTGTCTGCCAAATTACAGTAAATAAAAAAGACACTTGCACGACAGTAACCTCTTTTATATCGGACCGAGGATTTCTCTTCCTCTCCCTATTAAAAGAAAAAAAAAATAAAAAGAAACCCCTCTGCTGTTATTGTAGGAACTCTTGGGAAGCTCATACTTCTTTCTTTCATTTATAGGTGTGATGGCAGATTAAATCCATGGCAGGAAACAGTGATAATGCCCACTGTAGAGCCGTGTGAGTTACAACAGCTAAGTTTCCCATGTCGGTGCTTTTCCTTTCAATTATCTGAAAATACTCTGTTAATTTTTAATGTGTTCATACCCTCCTTCTGTTACCAAAACTGCTACCTTTCCCCCTGCTTCTTACTTCAGAAATAGATTTCACTAAACCTGGCTGCTCAGCTATACGATTCTATCATTTATTCTGTCCATTAGAGTAACCAGTGTTAGTGCTTTTCCCCCCACTTGAGTATGTCAAGTACTGTTATTTATGCTCAAAGGTATTAATATCTCTGGTTGTATTATGGTTGTGCACTCAAAATCGTTAATACAATCTAAACTTGGCAGTAGTGACTGCATCAGCCATCAATAATCAAAAAGTCTCAGGCAACTTGTGAGTATTAATAAGAGTCAATAATTACATAAATATAATTAATGTCTTCTGCTTGCTGTAAAGAATTATCAGTAATGCTGATGGCTTTAAAAGGGTCTCCCTTCTCAGAATCAGAGAGCATGCCTATATTATGAACAAGAAAATTAAAGATTTGATGGTATGATTTTGAATGTTTCTTATTTTCAGTTACCCTTGGCAATGACTCTACTGTAACCTGGCTTTATAATGTTATCTGCTGTCTTTAGGTAGAAGAGGGCTTGAAAGTTGGTTTTTCTTTCACTGTTTGATTTCTGTGGGTTAATTTCACACACAAAAAAGGATTTTCTGTTTTTCTGTAACACGAAAACCTGTTAGGTAATTTGTGACCATAGAATTAGAGCAATACAGCTAAACTAATATATATGCAATGGCTTCATTATGCATGAGAGCAGGCACTCTTTACTTTGCAGCCCAAAACACACAAAGCATCCATTAGAATGAAGAGGCCTGTGATGTCTCTTCATGTGCAGAGTGTAAAGGTACATGAATGTCCTTGCTTGTTGGCATTTAATTTACCAGTTGCCTCTGTAGTGGAGCCTTGGCAGATTCAGCTTGAATCTGAAAGACAGGCTGTCATACTGAGAGTCTGCTGCCTACTGCTGAAATTGAGAGGCTTGGCAGATATGCAAACAGTAACTGGGTTTGAGTTGTTTTGATTACAAGTTAAACAGAAAGTCATTGGCAGGGCCAATATAAATCTGCTGAGGTTTTTTGGCAAAATCTGTGGAGGTATTTCTATAGATTCTGCAGAATTCTGTAGCACCTTGATTTCACATCAAAGAGTGTCCACCTCTGAACCCATTCTGTGGATAACCGTGTCAGAAATGTGAGTGAACATGTTTAAGTCACTGAGAGCTTCCAGATTCAGAAATATAAAGTGCATTAAAAACATGCTATACCACACCACCTTTTTACAGCTGTTATATTCTGGAACCTAATGTTTCATTCAAGTTCAGGTGGATTTTCAGAGAAGTAAAGTAAGGCGAGTTATGAACAACTGAAACATGAGGGAAAAATAGATTTTAATGAAAGTTCCAGGTGAATAAATGGAAAAAAAAGGATTGGACTCGGCCCTGAACTCAGCTATGTTGGTTGAAATGCGGAGATATTTCACCAGCACATTTTTTTATGACATTAATCGAGATTTTCTGAAGTTGCTGACTTCCTAGCATGCAGTGTTTTAGCAGTGGTTTGAGTTGCTACAATTCAGTCTGCAACTGGCTTTTTTCTCCTCTTCTTCAGTAACTTTGACCGAAACATCATATTTGACCAAACATCCAGATCAGATAAAATCCAAATGCTCATCTCAAATTTGTTTCCTTACGGAATTCATTTGTCTCCTTGCCTAATCTGCGATGCTGAGTTGATAAAAGTAACCCAAACTGACATTGTATAAGCAAAAAAAGGACTCTGTACACTTTAATTATATGTGCTTTTAAAATGTAATCTCTGCTTGATACCAGTTTTGAACACTAACACATCCTTTACTAAAATTGCCTTGCAGTTTTAAGGCAAAACCACGTTAATTTTGGAAGGAGGGAAAAGAATACATATAATTGTCGCTCCTATTGTTTCTGTCTGGCTGCCTGTAGACAGATTTCTGCAAGGCTGGCTAGCAACAATACATTGATTTACAGAGGCAAGAATATCTCCACAATTGCAAGGGCTAAGGCACCTTTATTTGAAAACTGAGAATCTGCAAAATGTGGCAAAGTTCTTGGAAAGAACCCAAACGTATGGAATCTTTTTTTCATCTCATTTTATTCTCCACTTGTATCTGCTACTTTGCCTATTACATCTCTCTAGGCGGAAAAAAACTCCTCACCCCTGAATTTGCACAAATTATTGTATAACTCCTGCTAAATTTTACAAGAACCTAATTTGGACAAATTGATTAGAATATAAACATCGTTATGTAAATGTTCTTTATTTCCAGATCTGGCAAACTGAAAAGGCACATTATTTTCCTGAGAGAAGTAAAGGTTTGTTTTCTTTGGAAATTACTCCACTGATTTTCTCCTTCTCATATTGAACATCCCTTTCCCTTGAGCAAATGGAATAAAAGAGTTTATATGAATGGGCCATATTGCAGTCTGGATAATGGATGACAATAGCATTTAGGAATTTTATTTTCAGATCCAGGTTGAAAAGATACACTGGCTTTTTGCTTCCTTTTACTGCCTTTCACTATTCTATATACTTGTCTTCAAACAAGTGAATTTAGGAATCTTTAAACAGCATTCTCCCTCAGTACTGCAACCCAATGCAAATTTTCAGAGAATGCTTACAAATGACAAATCTCTGAAAGTGATATACTTTATTACAGTTCTTTCTTATAATACAAACATTTTGGTGGAGCTTGGATCTTATTTTTCAAAATACACAGTATTTTGATATATGGACAACAGGAGAATATGTATTTTAGATATAATGCCGTAAGTGCTTAAAAGTTATTTCTGAGCTGATTTAACATGGAAAATCTCCAGGTAGATTAATTTTATAGGCTGCTTTTATGGGTGTAACATTTCAAGATGAGAAAAACGTGCTTCTGAAATTTAGTTTCGGCAGTTTTCATTGGCACCTCCACCTCCATCTTTTATTACCTTAAAGTTGAAAATTAATCTCATTTTTTTTTCTGATTTTTGCTTAATTCCTGACTGAAATGGCTGGGGCTGTATTTTTCTGCTCAGGTTCTGTTGCTTCTATTGCTGTCTCATTATTTACATTCCCAACAAAAAAAATTCATTACAATAGAGGTATTTCAATAGAGTTACTTAAATAACTATACTTAGAAATTACAAGACCTGTAATGCTGAAGATTTTTACCGGGACAGGCAGCTATAGAAGGAGGTTAAGCAGATGTCCCGAAAAGCCTCTTTCCAAATGGCTGAATTAATTCACAGTGGTAAGAGCAAGCTGCCCCAAAAGCGGTTACTCTATTGTAGTGAAGGCAGAGCTTGAAACTGCAGTCCCTGCACAGGCAAAACTTCCGACAGAAACACGACTTTTTAAAGAAACACCTATTTCTAACATTGCCAACAGGGGCTGTGTTGCAGTAAAAGGAGAATGTGGGCTATATAGAAGAAGCATGTTCAGTGATGTTTCTGTGTGACTCTTAATATGAATTCAGCACACACTTCATAGATGTCTATAGCGAATGTCTATGAACAATAGTACACATTTGCGTATTATGTACTTTTTTGTATTTCTGAAACTTGCTCTGGAATGCATCACAACTCCGTATGAATGTGGTTTTTTTATGCATGTGTTAAGAATGCTTTCTAAATCTCGATACCTCAGCCATTTGGTTGGTAGCTGTTCTTATTTTTTTCTTCAACTGTACCGCAAAGATAGTCTATATTCTAGCCTGATGGCCTGCAAAATTGCTAAAAAGGAGGAATGTGTTTTTAGATTTCAGGAGTGCAGGTGAGGAGAAAGAAAAAGGAAGCATCAGAAAATGGGGGGTGTGTGTGTATCTTTGTGCCCGTATGTGACTGCATGTTTGGAAATTCACAAACTAACACTTTCAGGCTATGGTCTCAGTTTTTATGACTGAATTACATACCTTTAAAAATTGGTCTCACTAATATAAATGCTGAGAAACTCTCGACTATTGTGGTGCCTGCTATAATAAAGAAATTCTCTGCGAGAGAATGACAGACATACAAAACACTAAAGAATGATGATTTCCTCACTACCAATACAATTGCATAAATTAGGTGTACATAAGTTCCCAATGATTTATAGCACTTGAAACTTACAAAAAATGATTACATTTGATGTTTCCTTAGAAAATACAAAAAACCTGACACTTATTCACAGACTGGATAAAAGAATCAGGAGCTAAATTCAGATTATAGCAGCTGTCTTGTAAGGATCTTTGTATACCTTTTATACAATTTATTTTCTGCAAGTTTTCCTTGAAGACATATTTCATTAGCCAAACTTGCATATACTATTGTTAATTTGGAAATAAAAAATCCTTTTAGGTTTTCTCTTCTTGCCCTCCTCACTGTTAGCCTATTAGTGGAAGTGACGTTTTATTGATTAGACATTTAATAACAATATTCTTCTATATTTGCTCAAATATTTAACTGTTTGCATGGTAGCTGGTGTAAAGGTCCCTAAGAATGGTACAACTGAAATGGGAGAATGAAGAAATGTATTGACTATGACAAGAAGAAGTAATTGCTTTTCCTCAAAGGATCAGATGTGGTATAGTTGTTTGAAAAACAATCTAAACAACATTTTGTTCACCATTGATTTTAAAAGCATTAAAATTAGTTTTTATGCAGCTATACTCAT
The DNA here is from genome assembly GCF_000690535.1 of Cariama cristata. NCBI lineage: Eukaryota > Metazoa > Chordata > Aves > Cariamiformes > Cariamidae > Cariama > Cariama cristata. The sequence goes on along the minus strand of NW_009631206.1, from coordinate 129,152 downwards.
TAAGCTTTTATGTATACTGTGTAGGGTGAATAGTTAAGAAGCAATAAAGCATTCTGCAGTAAAATATACTTTGCCAGTTGTCAGAAGAAATAAAATACATAGATTTGGAATGTTTGTTTCCTGTAGAATATTGTGATATTTGCCATGTTAATTACAATCCAAATAAAGCTATTTTATTTGTGTATCTTAAACAGCCTTGTAGCTGTAGATGACTAATACAACTGTTATTGAAAGTGTTGTGTTTGGAGGTTGTGTGTTCATACTGATGAGAGACAAGCATCAGCCACATATATCCCAACAATTCTTGCATTTTAAAACTAAATGTCCTCTTAGAAATTAGTGTTCAAAAATATTATTGTAATTTTTGACCTCAATAAGCAGAACAAAAGTGCCATTCTGTGCAATTTTCTTCTGTACTCCCTTTAGTTTCTCATGTTAATATCTACATTCATACACAAACCAGTTCCTCTAATTTCACTGAAGTAGTTAACAGTTTATTTAAAAAAATAATATCTGGAATACAGCAGCAGACTAGTGCCCAAGGAAAGGAAACTTATTTGGTTATTACTCATAAGAGTATAACCTTTTATTTTGTGTCTCAAAAATGAAGAGAAGATTATGTGTACAGTACAACAACATGCCATCAGAGAGAATAATGCATATAAAAATGGATTCCTGTTATTGTGTTCAGGTGTGTTTGTGAATAAAAAATGGAGTTTTGAAAAGTCAATTAAAATGCATTTAAATTCTTTAACACCAGAATACTTTAATGTGAAAAATTTTGCTAGACAGTTTGTCAGTATCGCTGTAAGCACTGTGCTGTGATCATAACTAGTTTCCTCTACCTATGACTGTTAGATGGCTCAGAAATGCATTACAGCTTCCTGTTCCAAAAAAGGAGACTACTCTTGAAAACATGGAAGTGCTTATAAAGTAAATAAGCTTTAATTAAATATCATTGTCTAGCATTAATCTTTATAGCTCTGTTCCCTATGGAAATAAAAGTGGATATTCAATTTGTTTTGATTATGCATGAATTTTAACAGAAGCGTTATTTGTATATTGCTGTGTTCTTCAAGATAGAGGCATATTTCTGTCGGCATAAGCCATTAAGAAGAAGGTTGCTCATTAATGTGAAATCAGAGAGACTCATTTCTGTTGTATATAAATAGACTGAAATTTAGAAAAATTAAGTATTCTTTTTAAGAATAATCAACAATTCATATGTGGCTGGTGTAACTTTCCCTTTCAGTATGAAATCCCAGTTATTTCAGAGTTAACTATGAAGTGAAATATAAAGTGTTTCTACTGTTAAATAGGTATTATTTTTGGTATCTGCTGATTTCAAGGATCTTTGGTCCCAAAAGTCAAGATGCACTCTTATCCTAAACCAGGGTCTGCATAATGAGTCTGTATGTACATACGCAAATCCTGCTTTCATAGTATCTTGGAAACAAACTGCAGGCAACAGGGTATCTTCACCCTCATGAAATTTCACTCAGCTTTACCAACTTCATGTAGGAGAGTTCCTTGACAACCAGGTCAGGAAAGTCCACCAAAGTCTAGCTCAGTGCTAGGGCACAGTGCCAGAGTGCATCCCACTTCATCAGACTCTTGCAGCACTCATCAACAGGTCCTCTGCTTTTGGCAAAGGCAAGTTAATTCACTTTTGGTAAAAATACACCCTCTAGTGCTGAGCGAATGGTGTCCCCTATGCTAATTATTGCTGAGAGAAAAACAAGGAGGAAAAGGGTGGTCTTTCCAACTCCTTAATATTGAGGAAGAGTTTATGCTCTGGCCTCTAGCAGTGTAGAGAGGAAGACAATTTTAATGGTGAACGAGGAGATAGACCATAGTCTCTATAATAATGAAGTTCCACATGACATGGTTTGAGGATGCTTGTCCTCAGTGCAGTAAAATCTGGTTTTTTTGTAGCTGTGTGGTAAGACACACTTGGCCACCACACTATGTCTATGCATTTGCATAGTGTTTAAATAATCATAGAATCATAGAATCATTATGGTTGGAAGAGACCTCAAAGATCATCAAGTCCAACCGTACACCTGATGCCACCCTGTCCACTAAACCATGTCTTGAAGTGCCACATCTAAACATTTTTTGAACATCTCCAGGGACGATGACTCCACCACCTCCCTAGGGAGCCTGTTCCAATGCCTAACGACTCTAACAGTGAAGAAGTTCTTTCTAATGTCCAGCCTGAACCTCCCCTGGCGCAACTTGAGACCATTTCCTCTCGTCCTATCGCTAATTACCGGGGAGAAGAGCCCAATGTGTAATGGCATGTTGCTCTTCTATCACCTTGGGAAGTGGCTCTCCCCTGTGACAGTCATTATATGCTCAGTGCTGAACCTTAGAAAACACTTTTAATCCTGTCTGTTGTGCCTGCATAGCTAGACCAATGCATACATTCAGTACAGAAGCATTATCCCAATGTATAGCACAACATTTAGTGCTGAAGCCTGAACAAGCTGCACCAATACAGACCCTGGGAAACATCCATGGCAGAGGCAGAGCTGTGGGCAGCTCCATCAGGGTTGAGAACAGCCCCAGGAGTGGGGTTCTCTGCACCAGGGCAGAGACCCTAACAATTCCTCTAGCAGCCCTGTGTTTTACTCTGCAAACAATATCGAGGGAGAGGAATAAGAGAAGTGAAACAACAGATAAAAGGAAGGGCACAGCAGAACATGTTTTTTTTAAGGAGAAAGCAGAGAAGCAGCATTCCTCTCATTCTTTCACATTTAATTTCCTTTGTGGTTATAGGAAAAGAATAGGGGATGCAAGACAGAATGCTTTAGGATGGCTGTTTGTGACATCACACCATGTATGATCAGGATCCCAGACTTCATCTACAGTCAACAGGAAGGTGCAGGTTTTTAATCCTGGTGTTTTGAATTATGCTTCAGAAGATCTACTGACTATGTAGGAATCCTTGACACTCCCAGAACTTGGACAACAGTGGAAGTAGTGTCCTACTGGGTTAGCATTGAGTGACTACATTCCCCTGATAGTCCCTCCCTTTCTTTCACTTAATGGAAGGTAGAAAGCTGACGTCGGGGATGTTGGCTGTGCAGTGCCTGGCTTGGGAGTGTCACAGCCACAGGGCACGACTGTGCTCTCCACAGGTCTGGGAAGAACTTTAAGAATTATTTTCAGAAACTGGAGAGACCAAATCTAAAATTTCATCTGCATATCCCAGGCTATAGATCTTCCCTGGATTAATTCTTGCTTCAAAACTAACAACTGTGGTTGGATAACATAGGTATCATCTTTTTCAACTATCCAATAACACATTTACTAGTTGCAATGGGGAAGAATCCCCCTTAAACCTCACTCAGCTGTTTCAATACTGTTAAAACTGTACATCCGATTTATAGCTTTAGTCTTTAGCTATTGATTTTTGCAATCTTTTTTATTTTTTTCTGCTGGATGAAGATTCTCTTAGTATTAAGTTCCTATTATCTCTAGAGACATGCCTAAACCATAATCAAGTTCTCCCTCGCATTTCTCTAAATTAAATAAATAGAGTTATTTATGTCTTTCACTCTTAAGTCCTGTTCTCCAATCCCTTAGTTACTCCTGAGTCTTTCCTGCTCCAAAGTCTTTCCAACCGTTCTAGGAGCGGTCCCACTGCCATTGAAAACACTTTTCTACTTCTACCCTGTATTCCCTTGTTTACTCATCTATGGACCAAGCTGGTCCTTTTAGCTACAATGTCACACATTAAGCTCATGAGCAGCGGATGAAAGGGATTAATGGATCTAGGAGTCAATTGTTAAAAGTTTACACCAGAGTGAATGCTATTATTAAAGCCTTTTGTGAGAATGAATCTGTGCAAATATCACTGACGGCACCTCTTCAGCATTTGTTTTACAGTAGAGATGGTTGCGCATTAGATGCCTTTTGGCAAGGGACATAAGGATTCTACTGGGAGCAATATAACATCTACCTTTTGGTACTCTATTTCTTGAGAGATCATATTGTTTCCTACTTGAGTAAGTCTATCAAAACCTGCCCTTGCTCTGAAAATGCGTTATTTTGTTAACACTTATTTTCAATCTTTCTAAACTTGCCAGTAAAATATATTTCAATGGGCTTGTTCAATGTGGTATGAACACAGACAAGAGGATAGTTAGCCATGGCTGGAAAAAAAGAGTGCAAACAGAAGTTGAAAGTTGCACTGAAAATGTTCTGATCTGAAACTCAAAATGTTGATTATTTGCCATAATTTCTTCTCTAATTTGTAACCAACTGGTTCTATTACAGATGTTGCTTTCCAGGGCAAGTGAAACTCTCTGAGGAGTAGTGATAACTCAATGTAAGTATATGGAGGAGGGGGTGAAAGAAGCACAGTCAAGAGGATGTGGTGGGAGGAAATGATGAAAGGCCATAATAACATAGCAGGAAACGGCAGAACATGTGGCAAACATACTGAGGACTGCATGTATTTTATGTGTCAAATTACCTCCAAAGAGGTCCTTTGGAATTTAAAGCATAGTAAGAAAGTATATTGCAAAGCTCACAGGACCTAATTATGTGGGACAAATTAGTCTGCAAGAACTTCATAATCTGTCTAAAGATGTGGGTGTAGTAGTAAGTTAACGAGCAGGTTATTATGAGTGAGTGTCTGAAATTCCTGTTGTGCCACATGTAAAAGAGCTTATGTGCAATAAACAGAAAACTGCTGGAGGTTTTAATGCATACCTGAAACAGCACAGTGGCATAAGGGAGATAAGACAAGAGAAAAGAGTTCACAGTGGTTCTTCTGGGCAAAATGGGCTCAAAAGTCTTCAGAGACTGGTAGCAAGCATTATAGAGCTACAGTTTAAGAAACAATAATCAGCAAATTCTATGTTGTCATAATCAAACGCATTTTCCATGGCTTAAATGACTCATCTACTACCTCTAAATACCTCAAGATATTTAAAAGACCACAGCAGAACTAAGATGTAAGAGCAGTTAAAACAGATGCCATACCTGCAATGGTAACCTTCAGTTGGGAGCCAGCTGGCAACAAAAGTGGATGATAAGCAAAAGCAATGGCTTGTCTTTTGCGGGAAATTTCAGATTGATGGGAATAAAGGTGTCTGTGAGACAGACTTAGCGGGGACCCTTACAACACTGTTTGTCTTCTTGTCGTCAAGAAGTGTGGGAGAGAGGTAAAAGCTATAATGTGGTTAATATGGTTATTTCATGCAAGAGCAGAAAAAAGAGCTCTGGGAAGATGGTTGCTTCATAGAGCCAGAGTCGAGGGTCTGCAGCCATCACACTGAACCTGGGATGGACGCAATGCTGCCTGAATCACAAGTTTGTACTTGCTGTCTTAGGAAATAATCATGAAAGTGGTGAAGTGGGTTGTATGTATCCTTTGCTGTATGTACACCCTTCAATGGCTGGTCTCTGTTGATAGAGGTAGATTACCACCAATGTTAATTTCTCAGCTAGTTCAAGTAGTAGGACGCTGTGTAATCCAACCACTCTGAGAAGGAATGCTGGGGGTCAGGTTACATTAGTTTTTCAATGTTTATTTAGCCCAAACTATCTTCAAGCAGGTATTGTTCTGTTTTTTCCACTTAAGCCTGACTAGGGTATTGTATTGCAAGGGAATACCAAAAATCTGTCTCATGGTACTATAATACATACATGGGTGAGAGAAGCAGGGAGGTGGTGGAACACTTGTAAAAAATTTCAAATTAAGTATCTTACAGGTTATATATTAGGAAATCTGATTCTTACCTCAAGCTGAAAAAGTGTTAATAGCAAACTTTGAATCATTAGGCCTTAGATCAGTGATCAAGCCAATCTTCTGCATGGAGCATTTAGTGCTTTTTGTAAAGACAGTGAAAGATAGTTGAAAATTACTGTTCTCATTGTGTCCGTCTTTTTCCTGTTTTCCACTACTTATTTTTACTGTTTCCTTTAGTCCATGTATCTGGAGACGCGATTGAAATGTGATCCTTCAGTAACTCCAAGAAATTTTTGTCTGCTGGGTCAAGATGTTTAGCCAGCTTGATCTAAGACATAAATAGTTTGTAATTCAGCCTGACACACTGTTACATCTCCAGAAAACCTCCTACGGCATGCTCTTTGAAGAAAAAGTTTCAGAAAATACAGGGACTAATCCCCAGCATTAGTCCTTGTCTGGCTGGAAGCGTGGTAGTGAATACAGTCCTTTTTAAAATTAAGACAATTTCCTCTTGAACAACAAATTATAGGTTTGTGTGAAGCAGTGCTGTCCGAAGAAGAGGATGTATCTTGAGAGGTGGACTGTAGTAATTTTTTTGCTTATAATTTTTCTTTGTTTTAAATATACAGTCAGTCACAATTGCCTTAGAAATGATTTGTATGGTGTATAACAATGTTTCACTGGTTCAGAAAAATGAAAACAAAATGTTCTTTGTTCAAACAAACAAAGTGTTAATTCTCATTTCAGCTATTGATCCTCCTCAGTTACTGCACTTCAACCCATTGCCACAGGGCCGCCTGTCAGCTGAGGAAGCATCATTTGAAGCTTTTTTATCTGGTTTTAAAATTAATGTTTATAGGGAGCATACTTACACTCAAAATGTAAGTAGGAGTTTTACTGGTGTTCTTAAATGTCTTACAGTGTCGATGTAACTGTACACCATGCACCTGGAGTTACAGGTATCAGCCTTTCTGTTGTGAAACCTTCTACTGAAGAGAGATTTGGTTTAAGATAGACAGCAAATGTTTTTGCATTGTCATATTATCTCCAAAATTCTAAAATGTGTCTAAAATATTTGGACATTTTTATCATGTGGGAACACACAAATGTATGTATATCAAGTTGCTTGTCTTTTCTTTCATTTCTTAAAGTGGCATTTGATTGGGTGACAATCTAGAAAGATACTACATGTTGAATTTTTTAATGTTAAAATAAAAAATACAAATTATATGGGATATAAAAAGATGCTTTAATGAATCTGTGAAGCTCTACACAGCAGGATTTCCAATAAGTCTGATAGCAGTATGAATGTACCAACCCACATGTACTTCATGCAATTCCACAAGAAAGTTAGTAAATAAAAATGGAAGCTGGTTTTATGAGTGAATATTGAAAATGATGCTCTCTTGTGCAGAGAGCACTAGTGCATGTGAAACCCTATGTGCTTTTTACATAATATGCCTCTCTAGTTAACATATAACATGAAGTGTCACAGATCTTTTAGAGCTTGATTCACTATGAAAGAAACACAGCCATCTGTAGTGTGAAAGTTTATGACTCAATTGTCCACACCTTACAAAGTGATTCAGCAAAGACATATCTGGGCCGTGGAAACTTTTCCTTCTCTTATTCCATTAGTTCTTGCTTTGAAAGAATAAAAAAATCTTTGAGACGCAGTATGCATTTTAACTCTCGCAGTGTAAGACAGTGTGCAGAAATAAGCATGTGCTTTTAATTATTATTAATATTTTTGCTTCACAAGGCCACTTCCTGCTTCTGAGTAATATTTTGAATTTTCAAAAGTGGATTAATAAAATGTGAAAAATGTGATGTGCGTATAGATAGATTAGATTAGACAGAAATCTGGACAGACCATTGGAGAAATGTTGTTAGACAAATTGGGACTTCTGCAATTACTTCTAGTCCAGTTGTGACCCATTTTGTAGAGGTTATGCAGTGCTATTTTTTAGCTTACTTTTTCTTACAAACGCAAAAACACTATGTGGAACCTCAGTATCCCATCCTCAACTCCTCATACAAACTGTCACCTAGTGTTCGAAATCATTAAGTTTGGTATTATTGATAACATTCCTTTTCTTTCTCTCTCTCTCTCTCTCTGTATACATAAAATGCATAACTTCCCTTTGATGATAGGCCAGCCTAACTCAGCTTTATTTCATATTTGTTGCAGGCAAACAGCATTCATGTGGATAGGTCCAATAGACCGGCTAATACACAGTGACTGCAAGGATGTCTCCATTTACCCTCTTTACTTAGTGTTTTCACTAAGCTTGGCTGTGTGAAGAGTTTGCCTTTAGGACTCCCCGCATATTTTCCTTCTTCCTATTTCTTTTTTGATTGGGATGGATCCACACCTGACATTGTGAGCATCTGAGCTTCAGTAACTTTAAGTCCCACTTCAAGTCTTACTGAGTTCTAACACTTCCTGACAGATTGGGGCAACCCTGTTATATACCCGCTGGAGAACTGGTAAATCTTTTTGCCCTCCATGATAGCTGCCAAGTAGAAGGAGCTGAATGCACATCTAGCCTCACTTTGGAAATCACCTTGCTTCAGGAACATGCTATTTCTCTCATTTGATATTAAATCTTTGCCAGAATCCAACAGTTTCAGATGAGCCAATTTTCTGAGATAGAAGAACAAGAAAAAGTCAAAGGTATCCCTCTTTTTTTTTTTTTTGGTTGTTTTTAATCTTGGCATTCTGTTCATAGAGAGATCTTTGTTGCCAACATGTCTGCTGCTTCTCCATCTCTCACCCTTCAGGTTTCTTAAAATAGCTAAGAACACAGAGTTTCTAAGCCCGAAAAACGCACTTACTGGGAAAAAGGGTCTGTATGAAGTTAAAAAATATATATTTATACTGTAAGCCCTGCAGCCTGGCTTCCTGCCCACGTTTGGGCATCTGTGCTGTCTCTGGATACCTCAGCTGACACACACATGCCAGATTCAAAGAGGAAGAAATAAAGGGCACTGCTGGTTCAATGCTGAGCCCATGAGTGCAGTGCAGTATCTTTGAGAGGTGGGTTTTGCCACCATTAGAGTCTGTTCATTATCACTGGCCTCTAGAGGGTAGGGTTCAGTCTTTATTATCTGAAATTAAAAATTCTTTCATAATACATACTGTCACTTCAAGCAGAATTCATTCATTCTTTTCATTCTCTCACTGCAGATAGTCTGGAGTATGTTTTGAGGTCAGCACATCTTTCAAGTGCTAATCCAAAGCAAGACATGGAGGGCATGGCAAAAGACAGAAGATTTGATGTGTTAAATTATCATCTAAGTTCAGGTATCTAGAGTTAGTACTGAACTTGTGGAAACAGAAACAAAAGTTTCAGAAGGGAGGATAACAATTCCTCAGGTCCAGCCAAAGAAAGCAAATTCTCCTTTGAAGGAATTGGATGGGTTTTGAGAAGGAAAAATTCAAATTGGAAGAAAGAATGGTGGCATATGAATACAGAGGAAAGGTAGGAAGATAAATTCTTGATACATACGATAAGCTTCAGAAAAGCATAGCGAGTTTGGAGGGTTGAAGGAAGAGTAGCTGAATTCAGGATCCAAGATGCATGCTGTTTCATTTCTCTGAACTACTTCTGTCTTCTCCTTTTGAAATTTTCATAAATTTCACAAAGGATTTTATTTATGGTCAACAGAGATGAATATTCAGCAAGAAGGAAAGAGAAGTTCTTCCCAGATGGAGGAGTATGACTAACCCCCTTGATTGCCCTAACAGACAGTTCTGAAGCCCCCAACAGCAAATGACGCTTTGTGCCAAAAAGATTTCTGATAGTACTGCTTGCCTTTGGCCCACCCCTTGCTTCCTGGAAACACTTGGCGACCAAGGCTTTTGGACTTCACAGGATTTATGCAACACAGAACTCTAAAAACATAAAGACTGTCAGCTCCAGGGATATTTTTATCCTCTCTGCAGGATTCAAGGATATACAAAGAGAAGTTAACAGATTTATGGTACTGAGTTGGGAACTAGTTCTGCACTGGCTGAAGAGCTTGTTGAACTTGTACAACACAGAGGGTACAGGCTAGGTGGGTTGTGTCATCTGCTTAGAAAGAAAAGGCAAGGGAGAATTTCAACAGCTGTTTGTTGAGTCAGATACTCATCCCTGCTTGTTTGTGCCACAGTGGCAGATTACTGCCAAAGAAATGCATCCCCTGTTGCTTAATAGACCTGACCTGGATGTTATAAAGCTACACCTGCTGGAAACAAGCCTTATGATGTACTGCTCATAAAATGCCAGTAATTCTACTAGAGAAATGTCCTGAAATCAGTATGTTGAGTTCATCCTTGTTTCTCATTGTAGCTAATAGCAATATAGCAGGAAGCAGCTAATTCTACAAGGTGATTAAGGCCTGAGCATGGTGCTTCATATCATATTCAGGTTTTCCCCAAGTATGCTTGGTTTTGTTGGGTATGACATACTGCATGTGAGTCACTCGTCTTCTGCATGAGTCATATGTCGAAGTGTGAAAGCAATGCTGTATCTCTGCCATTGTTACCTGTTGCTCAGCTGCTGCCATACCACATAGCTCAAGCCAGTTGAGCTCACCTTTCCAGTTTGAGCCAGCTCTTGTCAGCTGCCTGAGCCCTTTAAATGTGACCCAAGGTGTTGCCCAACATATAGCAAATGTGAATACCATATGCGTTTGGGTTTGGGCTTTGAGTTACCAGTCTGTGGTTTAGAACCTCCAAGTGTTCTTCTGAAAGGATTGTAAAGTGTCCAGAAAACCTGTAGGCATCGTTAAAATTTATTTTAAAAAGGAAAATAGTTTAAGTAGTCTTTTATAATACACCCATCTATAGCACTAAGTAGCTACAGTGTGTTTGTCTTCCTCATACACCCGACGTTGTAAGACTACAACACTGTTGTGTGTTTGATGGATTGCTTAAAGACCAGGTGAACTAAGAATGGTTCACACCTTCAAAGTCTGAGAAACTCTGGTGCAGACATACTCTGGAGGTCATTAGTCAAACATGAAGCATCCATTGTGAACTAACGGAGATGCATTTTTTTTCATTGATGAAAAAATAGACCTTCAGTTTATAGGTGAGTGTCAAGAAGTTGCAGAATTGATTTTGGCTGCAACCATCAAGCTGTTCCCTGCTGTGGCTGTGGCCATGGCATAGAGCCCTAAGTTATTTGTGACACAGAAATTTTTGTTCCAGTTAGGTGTTAATTAACGCTTCTGGATTAAATCTGTTTAACAAAGAATACAAAGCAGAGTACAGTTATATTGTACCTGTCATTTGTAAGTGTCCAGTGATCCTCCAACATTGTGTGATTCATGAAGCTGAAAGAAATGATTTGCCTAAAAAATTATTAGTGCTCATTCTGCCTGCAGAACCCCTTAATTCCCGTTACACATGTCAGCATATTATGACTGGGAGCTGTCAAATTCTAATGACTAAAATTTCATTTTTCTGTCTTTTCATGCTGTGTTTGAGAACTATAGGTTAGGAATAATTCCCTAGCTAAATTTCTTCAAATGGTAAACTCAACCATTTGTACTCTCTCTCTTTCTAAATTTGTGTTTACATTAGTGCCTTTCTATTTCCTTATGTTTCTCTAAGAGAAAAAAAATTGATTTTCTTCCTAGAACCACTGTCCATTTCAAAGAACATAATCTGAGTTGACAGCAGACAGATTTGATGCAAAAATATTTTTTTACCCGCTGATTCACTGATTTGATAAAAACATGGATTATTTAAAACAAGGAGGATGAAGAGGCAAGGTTAGTAGGAAACAAAATGCACAGAAAATTCTTACTATTTCATATGGTTAAATAACCTTGACACTGGAAAATATTTTTGCCATCCTTCTTGAAACAGAAATTTGTTGACACATTGTTCAATAATAGAGATACAGGACTAATGTTAGCATACTGCAAATACTGCACCAAATAATATCTATTGATCCACCTGTTATTATGCTTGTTACTGAAATACTGTATGTAAACCAAAGGAAACCAGTTTCCAATTTAAGTCATTAATAGATTGGTTTTGAAATTTATGTTACGCATGTCCAACAAATCAAGAATAAAAGCATGTGAAAGGCTGTGTAGTCTGTATTGAATTACTCATTCTTTCCACAGTAAAAGCCTTTAGCTAGAGAGTGACCAAAGAATTTTAAATATCTCATTATATATATGTCATTGTTCAAAGTGTCCCTAAATGGGATTAAACAATAGTCACTCAAGAGTTTCCTGCAATGGCTTTTCCCCCCCCCCCTTGGCCCCCTTCCCCTCCTCACCTTGACTTAAATTAAGGCTAATGATATGTTTTCAGTGTAAGGTAAAAGAAGGATTTTCCTTGAATGACTTTCCAACATTTTCAAATCTAATTCATTAAAAGTACTTCTATCAAATGATTACTTATTTCATCTCATTGTCTTAGAGGATTTAACTCTAAAACACACGTTTGATATGGACTTAATGACCATGTTATAAACTAAAACCAACTGAAGCAGTATTTGCCTACAAATTTCTGTTTGTGCTCAGAATTAGAAATAATGCCAGGACTATTTTTCAAAGAATCATACAATTTTTTTAAGTACTGTTTTTGTCCTTGTGTGTACTAGTTTGTCTTGGTTGCTAATTCTTCAGTAAAAGGTAGGAAAGAGCCTCATGGGCTGCAGGGGAGAGGGAGGAAAGGGTACAGCAGAAGGAACAGTGGAGAGAGGCAATTTTTGGATAAATGGCTACTTTTGAATACCAACTCAATGACACTACACATTTTTAAACGAAAGCCCTATTTCAAAAAACATTCCCCTTTCCTAATCCTGTGTAAAAAGTATTTCAGCAACCATAGGCATAGTAACACTAAATATGTTTATAAGGAGGGAAGAAGCAAATAGTTTTGGTTTCTCACCAAAAAGAAAAAAAAAAAAAAAAAAAGTTGAGATAATTAAGGTAGCGAACATATTGCACTGCTATATTGGTTCAGTCACCTGATCTGTCTCTCCGATCACTATTTGCACGATATACATGGTTTTGACGGGCTTGTGATAGACTGCTGTCTGAAATTCTTTAATCTGGGTCTCCTGTTTGGCAGTGCAGCAGACTTTGCTATTTTGGGTTTTTGAAACAGAGCCATACTCTGGGAGGATAAGAGATAGCTGTGACTCTGTACTGACTCATCAGTAGGAAGGAAAGCCAGGTAAACTTAAAACCAACAATGGTCCTGTTTGTGCTGCCACTTGTGCAGATGTGCAGCAGAAGTAATCCCTCTGAAATCTGTGGCATTACTCCTGTGTGCATGCCTGGACAGAACTGAGAATCAGGCCTAAATAGTTTCATTTTAAGGATACCATAAAAATAAACTAAGCATTTAAGTCTGCAGGAGGTACTTGGGGAAATACATTGTTTCTGGGGCTTTGTTTCAGGAGGTGAAACTGCTCAAGTCCCACTCTGAGGACAGTCTGTGTTGTTGCATCAAGGAGTGGCTTTATGACAGGAAGGTAGGTGTTGCTGAGTCTGTCTTTGCCCTGTGTAGAAGGAGAGAAATTCATTAGCCACTTACTCACAACTCAAGTCTCCCTATGATAGGAAGAAAAACTTTGCCCTCTGCTCCTAGATCATGAAAGATAGCAAGGAAGACTGTTTTATTAAAAAAAAAAAAAGAAAGAAAAAAAAAGAAAAATTAAAAGTCTTCTGATTTTGTACAAGGAATAACAATGTGAAGAAGAGTTCAAATACGAAATAAAACCACTTAATCTATTCAAATCTGTATTTTACTGTTGTTATTTGCATTCCGACTTTGAGTCAAGTTGAATGTGGATTTCTTCTTAGTGACCCTGGCTATACAGGTTGTGTATAACTCTCCAGAGCTCAGACAGGACTGAAGTATGAGAGTGCAAAAAGGGGGAGAACTCAGGGCAGAAGGACCTTGACCCCATGGCCTTTCTAGCTGAATCTGTAGACACCTGATCAAAACTTTTTTTTCCTATATGACTGAAGAATGAAAACTGACCAGCTGGCTTTCTATGCATGGGTTTGAAGAGGTGTATTGCTGAAGGTAGGTAGTATTTAGGAGGTAGGAGCTGCCAGTTTTCCATTGCTTTCATTTGCAGGGACTTATCAGATATTTGTACAATGTGTTTTTTTTTCATCCAGAGCATTACAAGAGTGTTTTAAAACCTTAAATTGGCTAGGATATTTTTTTAGGAGACGAAGAATGAATCTACAGCTAAAAGGGCAAGTGGAGTCTGCAAAGGTTATATGAACATGCTATCAAGAAAGATCTCTAAATCAGTCTGCACACGAAAATTAACTAAGTACTCTTTTCCTTAATTTGATGTGAGTCTATTAGTTGTGGTTATCTCCTGCTTGTGTGCACAAGGTGTATAAAGAACCTCACTTCTTTTGAGGGGCAGGATACAACTGAAATCGTTGGGAGAGATCCTTTTCTTCAGCACTTACACTGGATCTGTCTCTGAAGTTCAGCTGAGGGTGCGGCAACTTGAACATTGTTTTGATGGCAAAATCCATTTATGACA
>NW_009631206.1:44604-114889 GCF_000690535.1 Cariama cristata | reverse complement strand
ATTCCTGCTCTGTAGTTTGCTGCAGTCTAGGTTGAACAAGACCAATTGTGAAGATGCTCTGTGAAGTGACTCTTTAGCATAGCCTGCCTTTAATCCATATTTGCCACCAAAGAAAAGAGCATATCATCAAGGCTTGCTTCTGGTTCACATCAGAGAAGACTGTGAGTAATCAAAGTAAGCTTTTTCTCCCCTCTCTCTCTCTCAAATAGAAAAACAGAAAATTTATTGCAGGATTTTTCTGACTGTTGTTACCAAACAAGAATGAAAGACTTTCCAAGGCTGTTCCTATAAGACTGGGTTATTCAATAGTCCTTTACTCCTATAGACTCCATGGGATTTTCCTTTCAAGTTACGAAGAAAGGTATTAGATCCCAAACCAGCTTACGTAGATTATTATCAAAACAAAAACAATGGGAAAAAAAAACCCAACCACACACAGATTTTGTAGTGTATATCCCCCAAATCAACTGTCAATAAAATTGCTGGGTTTGTTTTGTAGGAGACACAATTTGCTAGCTGTGAATGTGCAGGGCAACTGCCTTGTGTTTCTGAAAGTGCCTGCAAAAATGGAAAGATTCACAGAGTTTGCAATGAATGTTTCTCAAAATTTGCATGAGAGTGTAATTTGCCTCTTGTTAATTGTTATTTTCCTTCTTTAAATATTTCAGTTGAGTAACAGCAATGATAATGTGATGTGGATTAGCTTTACATATTTGTTTACATTTAGTATTTATATTGCAGTCAAGTGTAGCATCTCTCCTCAGGGACTGATCTCTATTAACTGCCTCCAGTGCAAATTGCTGAGTGCTTTTGTCCTGATCTGGTTCTTGTACCAGAGCTACTCTCACTCTTGGGGTTCTCTGGTGGTTGGGAGCACAGATGATCAGCATCTTGCAGCTCGGGTCTGGGACTCCTTACCTTAAAGACTTTACAGGAGCTGGTCCTCAAAGGCTGCAGTGCAGAAAAGATTTACATATGTTCTGAACAACCCATCTGAGTTCAAGCTAATCTTTGCAGGATTAAGACCCTGAAATTTAAGTGACTAAGTCATGCAGCATGAATGGCAAATAATCTATATAACCAGTCTCTGAACAAGCTAAAGTCTGAAAGCTCTTAATTCTAGCCCATGAATGAAGTAACAAACACAGAAGCTTGGCTTCAGTTCACAAACAAAGATTCACTAATCATAAACAAAATGGGGGCAAGAGAGGACAGGGTGGTGATGAGGGCGAGGAGAAAAATTCTTAGTAAAGACTTCCATTTGCTCAAATATTTCTTTGTTGTCAGGGTGTAATTTAACTGCATGGCATTCAAAGTTACAGAGAGGCTGTGCTACTGAAGAGAATGTGCGCGTGTGAGCTCCAAGAGCAGTAAGCAAATCTGTGAAGAAATCATAGCTCTAATGCAAAATTTATAGCTTATTTCCAAGTAGGTAATAGCATACAAATTCCTCAGGTCCAAAGATGAGTTAAAGGAAGATGTCATGCAGGAGGGAGGACACTGTAGAAAACAACCCATCAGCTGCTACCCCACGTGACAGACCCAGAGGCAGCTCCAGAACCATTAACACAACTAGCTGGGGAGTTTGACAAGGAAGAAGATTCTGACACTGGAATAATATCTGCCAGCACTTGGCATCTGTGTCCTGTGATGGCCAACCATCCTCCATGGGTACTGACTACACCGCTAGAAAAAGGAGGAAAAGGGGAGCAGTAGCAGAGAATTAATATTTCTCATATGAACTGCTAATTTTCACAGAAATTTAGAATTGGGACTTGGAAATGCAAACGATTTTGGCTATGCATATTTGCAATTTTTTTTAAAAAAAAACAATGAAGTATCGAAAATAAGTATTTCAAAAATATTCTGGGAACATTTGATTTTATAGGTATAACATAGCGAGTGCCAATAATAATTGAAATGGTATTTTTACAAGTCCCAGGCTTCACAGAGCATACAGGACCTGAACCTGTGCTAGCACTAGTTGCTGATTTCTAGGGTGAAAATTATTCTTATTTAAGCTAAGTGTTTGGTTTTCATGCACATTTTTCCTGTTTGCAGTCAGACTGATAATCTGAACATCAGACAAAACGTAAGAAAGTACTAAATCTGGCATTTCCTATGCCCACATCACTAGTATTTAGGAAAAAGGGAAGACTAGAAGCAATTTCCATTTTGAGAAATTGCCGAGATGCTACAAACAGCTGAAGCCTGGACACTGCCCAGTATTCTGTAATAATTCACTTACAGGGGACACCTCAAACACATTGGAAATCTGATCACCTGACAGTTTGAGAATTACAAACTTTGGTTTTGAGTATGTTGACTATTTGAAATCTTGGTCCAGCACTTAATTCCAGTGTCAAAGTTTTCCGGACAGTTTTCCTACTGCTACTGAATCAGGCCCTATGAACTCTCTGAGGGTTATGACTGAGTGATTGTGCCAGTGGTTTCTGATGCAGAGTGAAAGATTTATCTAGCAAGTCCAGCCTCCACAGACTTTTGGTTGAACATGCACTTTCATAAGCTTGTTGTGCTAATATTGTTTGTCAAAACCAGCAAAAATGTCTGGAAATATCCTTTGAGGCAATCTGCACTTTTTATCTGAACTTAAGTATGAATGCCTCTGCAGCAGCAATGATGTCCAACTCTCAACATCCCAGCAGGATGATGAAAGGGAATGTGCAGTATTCATCCTCACTTAAGACAACACCCTCTTCTCACCTTACCCTTTGAAAATGACCCCCCTTCCTCTCCCAAACCATTTGTCTTATTTGTTGCTCTTGTGACGCTGAAAGAGCTCCCCGCTCGTCATGACTGCAATTATCGTTATGGCTGAACCACCGGTACTGGAAGTAAGAGTTCAGCCCTTGAGAATAGAAGGCTATAGCCTCTAGCATGTTGTTCCAGTCCACTGGCATCTTAACTAGACAGCGTTAGTTTTAGCATAAAATCCATATTCCTAACCTTATGGAGAAGCAAGGCAGAGTCTGTTTTCTTTTTCTTTTTACCGAAAACATCAAGCAACCAGACACAAAGTTCACAAGATTAAAGAATGTTTTTCTGTCGGCTTTTTGCCTCCACATCTGTGTGGTTTACCTGTACCTTGCAAAGGGTGTGGTTCATTCTGTAACAGCAAGAGGTAGTGAGAGAATAACCCTATCCTGAGAATAAACTGAATAATTTATTATTTAAATGAGATTTTGTGAGGTAAAATGATCAATCCAGTACAACCCCCTTCTGAGTTTTAAACACTGTTTCTTCGAAGGCATAAATTTGCTTTGCAAAGGTTTCTTGATCTACTGTAGACGGTATTCCTACTTATACTACATGGTGACAAAACCTAAAGAGGGAGTCAGATGTGTGCTCTACAGTACTTGAGAATTTAAGTTAAATCTGTAATTTTTCCCCCTGCATTTCCTCAGAGAAATTAGCTATTCTATTCACTGCATAAATTTTCAGGTTTTGCTAGCACGACACTCAGGGTGTTGAATTTTTTATGACAAAAATGCTGTAATAATTGTTGAACAGATGTAAGTGTTGGAGAGTGGGCTCTGGCAGACCTCATGAAACCTCTATTAGCAATTTAACCCTGTCGTTACTTGAGTGAAATGGAAGCGGAAAAGGACAGAGTTTTGAATAGTTTCATTCAGATATGCACAAGGGGTTCCCAGGTGGGGGTAAATGACCTTTAATTAGACGTATTCCTAATGAAGGCAGAGATAAAAAAAAAAATCTTAATGAGCACTAACTCCATAGTACAGCACTATTAGGTCTTTGGACTGTGCTGTGTGGAGCTAAGAATAATTCTGGATAGACATATCCCAGACCAGTGATCTGTACTGTCTGAAATGTTCATAGGACCTAATCCTCAAATTTTAGGTCAACCTCTGTAATGCGCACCCCCTTCGCTGCAGCTGAATTAGCAAATGATGACAAGACAAAAACTTTATGTCCAAGAAACCAGAGGAGCTTCAGATTTTCCACACCTGCCATATTAAATAAATGCTTTGTGAAGCCTGCAAGGTGACATTTAGAAGTTACATCTCAAAAGAAAAAAAAAAAAGGCAAAAAAAAAAAAGCAGCATTTATGGAAACACCCTTGATTTGCTGCCTAAAAAGAGAGGTGTCATTAGGGATTGCCTAGGAACTTTGTTGCAGATTCTCTTGAATCAAAGAAGGGAATTAAAAGAAAATGGCAGCCCATCAGCAGCATAGTCACAGGACAGGGTTTGTGGCTACTCCAGAGTAATTGAGGGAACTGCGTGTGGTACCTACTCTACAGATAGATGATGTCAAAAGAAGGCGTTTTTCTGTAGCTTTGTACCTGAAGCAGAGATTTTTGTGTATTTGTGAGTAGAAATAGAGACACACAGACACACGCTTATACAGGCATCCACATAAACACACCCATTCCTAAAAATACGCACATATTTAAAGCTAGTATTGATAAAGAAGTCTTATCTTGAAACAATAACTTATGTTTGATAGAAGGCAGTAACTAGTAAAGTGTTCCTTATGGAGTTCTAAGACAAAATTTTCTGTGTGCTTGGGGGGAGAGCCAGACATACATACTGCTCATACATACATACTGCTCCACACATGGGCAAAATGAAAGTATAGGATTGTTTTGACATATTTTGTTATATGCATGTATTCTGAATTTTTCAAGTTAGGGGATAAGTTTGATATGGTGAATCCCACTTTGCTATTGAAATTCCAGTTAGGAAAGGAGTTAAAAAAAGAGATAGTGTGTTAGGATCTAGAGCAGAAGTAAAGATGCAGAAGCCTATCCTAAGTGATGTTATCTATCTCAAGAATTAAGTAATCTTCTTCATTTTTGGCTCGAGTGTACAAGAGGCTAAAACTTGTTTGGGTGGGGTTTTTTTTGCATGTTTATATATATAAAAATCTATGTGTGTGCCTGCTCCATCTGCTTTTGTTTTACATGCCCCTGTGGTGCTTAGTGAGGCATGGGGAACTTTAGTGCAGTGGGTCAGAAGTTTTGTGGATAAAACCAGGCAAATTATATTCTAGCTCTAATTTATGGCACACAGGATAACATGCATCTATAGGGTAAGTTACCAAAAAAATAAAAATTACATAAATTTGTCCAAATCTATATGTGTATCAGATGTGCTAACTGTGCTTCTCTGGAATGGTAATGTTTTCAAAGGCTGGAAAGATATTTAAACACCTGGCTATTTCTTTATACTCATTTACCCAATCAGTTATGTTACTATAAACAGAGGTATTTCCTGTGCATCCACATTTTCAGGAACTTATTCAAACATTTGTAGATGGACTGCTTCAGAGACATACTTTCACAGCCCTTCCCTGTGTGCAGCTTATTTGCAACCTGGCATTTTTTCCGCATCCTTTTGTTGTTCTTTCCTATGCTTAGAGCCTTGTAAGTAAAACAATCTTAAATAGGAAGCAATGTCCAGTAGAAGTGCAGCAGAAACTAGGATAATAGTCTAGACAAAATGTCACTAGTGGATTTGATTATGTTTTCAACCTACCTGCTGCCTGTTACCTGTACAGATATAGCAACTCAAAGAATTTGGTTTTGAATGTTTTATTGGAGAGATACTGTTCTCATCCCCAGAACGCAGCATTTCTGGTTATACTTTCATTTCAGGTTTAATGAAAGAATTGCTGTACATTGCAAGGTCCTCAGAGTCAAAATGGGGACTGTCTGCAGGGTGTCATTCTGTAAAGCTGATGTGATGTCATAATTTATGAAAGAATACATGCAAAACTTTCTCCACAGTTGAATTTCCCCTCCCCTAAAGCAAAACCCCAAACCTAAAATGTGACTTCTGACATTGCAAGGTATCTTGTAGCTTTTGCCAATTTGGGTAGTCGGATCTTCTTAGAAAGGGCTCATTTGATTTGTTATCAATTTGTCAGTCAATATTGAAATCTGTTCTTATTTCCCAAGCTTTGAAGAAGACCTTTATCTCACCCAGACTCCTAGAGAAACCCTTTGCACATATTACAGCTATTTACGTTATATGTTTAAACACAAAGAATATTTAGGAAAGCATGAGATGTCTGAAGCTGTGTGGCTTAAAAGAAGTTGGACACCTGAAGAATGGACTTGCAAGTTTGAATTCATTGCTTCTAAATGTGCATTTTCCTTCCTCTGATTTCCTGGCCCAGATACAGTTTAGCAACCTGGTGGAAGAGCATTGGGCATTGAGGTAAAAATGCACAATGTCACTTACACATACATTCCAGCCATGCAAAAAAAGAAAATATATCCTCAGTAACTATCCTGTAAATCTGGCAGCAGGGAGTATTGCCCTTTAGAAGCCTGTATATAAATATTTCCATTGCTTAGTGCTACACTAGGAGAGTTAGCAGAAGTTAACTTTACAGATATAGTTTAATTATTCTTGTTGTCAATAATCAAACATATAAAGAATATATATTGATAGGAAAGAGCTGAAAAAAAATTCATCAGATGTTTATTATCTGTATTAAGGTCATCCTAAAATCACTGTTGGAAACTGAAAAATTAGAAGAAAGCTGGTGAGCAAATGTACTTGCCACTGAGGCAAGGGCTGTAAAAAGACACTGAAGGACAGATGCTGTTGTATAAGCTTATGATGTGAACAGATGAAGAATGACTTGGTTTTGCTCAAAACAACAGTGCCACACAGGTGAAAAGTCAAAACTCTATCCCATGCTTCCTAAAGAGGCTTCCAGGTCATTTCTGTTCCCTCAGGTATAGTACTGCACTTTGACACCCGGATGCCAAAGCAGCTTGTTTGTACTGGGTTGGTACTCTGGAAATGAACCTTTAGTTAACAACAGTGCGAAGTGATGGGCAGCATACTCTCTGTAAGGAAGGGTATAGGAATGTGCTACAAGAATAGGGAACAATTAATGAGCTGGAGACATTTCGCCAGGGAGGCTGAAACCTGAATTCTCGTTAAGCAGACTAGAAGACTGCAGCTATAGGTTGACCATCAAGCACTCTCAGTAGCAAAATCCAACATCTTATGTGCTCACAAGCTGGAAGCCAAAGTGAAGCAGCTCTTTTTCTTTTCTGAAAAGCCTGTATGCCTCTTTCTCAAGGACTGAAGGAAGGGAAATATAGCATAATATGTTCCTGCGACCAGGTCATTACAAAGCTGTATATTAGTAACTGTAAAAATAAGAGTCCTAAGGAAATGGCACTTAAGTTAATGAAAACTAGAAGGCTCTTGCTATAAGTCAGAGAATTAATCTACAGAAAAAGTTCAAATTTCATTTTAATCATGTCATCTGCTTATAAGGGTTGACTGAGTGGTTAATACAGAAAAAGAATATATTCCCAGAATTTCAGCTGTAATTCAGTCCAGCCTAACTGGAAAGTGATCTGCATTTTGAAAAAGTTTAGTTACTGATTTTCAGAGTTTATCTTTGCCCTACAGGAGCCAAATCAAAGTGAGATTCTCACATGTAAAAACCAAGGGGAAAAAAGAACTTTAAAAGCAAAGCCCAGGCCTCTAAGAACATTGCCAGTGAAGCCATATACACAACTGAAGCATGGCATGGGGAAAACTGCAAGATCAAACCCTTTTTCCTGAGACTTTTGACTTAGTACTCAGGTGTAAGACCTATTGTCAAACACAGCATTTGCGTCATTGTTTGTACTGGTATGGTCAAAGAAAAAGGCATATGAGTAAAATTAATTGATTTGTGGTATGAGAGTCTAGGTTTTACCTATTTCTTATTCTCACCTGTGGTGAGTTTACCACCTCGTTTATTTGCCATGATACTATGGCTTGATTAATTATGATCTTGAACTTTGACTGCTCTTTCATTGCGATTGCTTCTCTGATTTTTTTCTTTCATCAAAACACCTCAGTTGATATGGGCTCAAGGGCAAAAATGAGCTCATTTTTCTGCAGTGTATGTGAATCGTGCCTTGCCTAAGCTCAGTGTAAGTCTGGAGTCAGTTGTACTATGTGTAAAGCTCTCTTTGTACCGTTGGAGCGTGCCTGCATTAGAAGTTTATATTGCTGTAGTTAGAACAGCGTAACTTTGCCGGTGCAGGAGTCAGTGTAATTAACGCAGGGGGCACAACAATCCTATTGGCTTTATTCATAATGAAGACTAAAGATGGAGCTCTCAAAAGTGCTGAAGTGACTTACAAGCACGACTTTCGTTGTATCGCAGGTCACAGATTCATTATTCACTCTTAAACCATGTCTATGCAAGGAGATTTTATCCACACCAGCCAGAGTACTGTAGTCATATGGCTATATTCGTAGTACAGAAGTAGATCCATGATTTCAGATAAGAAACTCTATCAGAAGTCATTTTTATGGGACTTATCTGAGTAACATATGCATTCATATTGCAGCAGTTGCACCTCTTGAACTGAAACAGCACAAACCTCCACGTGAACAAGTACTAGGGGATTTTGATAATCCCATCCCTTAACATTGTTGTTCCTTTTGCTAAATAGTCAGGGGTTTAGATCTGATCACATTTTGTTGGCGTTTCTTCAGAGGGATGAGGGAAGAATCTGTAAACCACTAGTGTCTGAAAAAAGAAGATCTGAAATCACACAGCTTACTGGTTTCCTCTATAGACTAACATGCAGTTGGCCAGCTCTGTCCTAATCAGCAAATGTCACTCAAGTTACAGGGAATCCATATCAGGTTTCAAGGAAAGGGAGAGTTTTTGCAAGAAGATCGTTTTATTTCTACAGGTTACTGTATTTCTGCTAGCAGTGCTAGAAAAGTGAGATTGTCTTGTGTGTGTGTTTAACATAAAAAATAGATTCAGTGATATAACTGTTATTTGCACTGCTTATATTCAAATGTCCTTTTAAAAAAAAAGCATCATCAAAATTTACGGATAGTGAGAGTGTGCAAATCAGAACACTTATCTTCTTTTTATAGACTGGAATCAAATTATTCCTCACATTTTCCTCAGTTACAGAATATTAGATTGCAGTGTCTGTAAGTTACTTGCTTTTTTGTGAAAGGTACATTCCAAAACCAAAATTGAATACCACATCAAGATTTTTTAATGTTTTTTAAAAATTCTCAGCAATTATTACTTGTCCTGCTGTATCAACATAGTATTGTTCCTTAACCTACCCGTGGCGGTGGAGAATAACTCACATCACAATTAGATTCTTAATTAATTACCTTGTAGCCTGCTATCTTAAAAATACAGGTCAAAAATGGTATGTTAACCTTTTAATTTTTTTTTAACCTAATAAAATAACCAACTTGTTTTGTGACCTGTAATTCTGAATCTGATTGAGTTTTCAATATACTGTAATTCACAGATTTTCTCCCCTCTAGCACTAGGTTTGTATCTGTCACATGGTTTTCAGTGTTCCTAATGAGCTGTTAACAAGCTGTCAATTACCTATGCAAATGAGGCAAGCAGAAATGGAGGAGTTGCTATACCTAGAGTTAAAGTGTGCTACCTCAGATTGTTACGAAATAAATCATTTCAGTTTTAATAGCTGTCTGTGCCCATGTGGCTTGTGTCATGTAGGCACTTTTTCATTGTATTATTTACCCAGCAATAAAATGCTGCAGGGGATTTTGGGGGTGATTAAAAAGTTGAGGGGGAGGGGAACTCACACAAGCAACTTCATTCTTTCCTGGTTTGCACCTTCTGCTCTTCTTGGGTCAGGGCTACAAGGCTACAAGCTGTCAGGTGCCCTTAGCCCTGTTGAAATCAATGACAATTCAGGAGTTTGGACCTGATCTTGCCAGAATATTTAACAAATGTCCTTGCCAAGGTGTATAATGGAGCCTTATGAGTATATAAAGTTAAAGAGAGGAACTAGGAGTTGAAATCTTGAATTTTGGAGAGAAGGTCACTTTTTATATATGTATTCTCAGCCTCCTAAGAGCTTTCTACAGAAAGACCTGGCAGGAGAAATCTTGCACTTTTATTTGTGTTATCCTGTAAGGAATTCTTTCCCCCTTGCTAAAGTCAATGAAATTTCACCTTTAAATTCTCTTTCCTTTTGCTTTAGCTTGCAATTGATGCTTACTGTAAAACATTTGTGATACTTTGTATGAAGAATGTTATATAAAATGAAATAGCATTGTATTTATGACTGGCACTATAATAACGGTCTATCAGTGTTTCCATTATAAGCCCCTATTGTTGAGGGCTTAAAAACTCACTCATAAAAATTCACTCAGGACTGCAGTACAGTCTACAAAGGATAAACAAATTCCTTTGACTATTTTTGAGTCAAATAAATGAAATCAAGAATGGAAACGAGACTTTTAGAGGTTTCCTCTCATTTTGGTATATGTATGTGTGTATAGATAGATACATATATATTACATTTTAAAAGATGGATCAGAAGCATTGTTCCCATTATTTAAGAAAGTGTTATCAAAAAGCAGCTAGAAAAGCTAATGGATTGCATTGTTTTCCTCCATCCCATACCTAATCAAGGATGCTTGTTAAATCTTCTGTCAGGATAAGGCTAAAACTCCTGAGTTGTCACTGATTTCAACAGCAGTAGGGACATCTGACATCTGGTAGCCCCGACCCAAGAAGAGCAGAAGGTGCAAACCAGGAAAGAATGAAGTTGATTGTGTGAGTTCCCCTCCTCCCTCAACTTTTTAATCACCCGAAAGTCCCCTGCAGCATTTTATTGCTGGATAAATTTGCACACTCATCTAACTGAGCTGAAAGGTCAATGGCATATGTACTTTTCTTCTGTCCTTATGTCCATTATGTTTAAGGTTCAGGGACCTGAAATTGTGCACACTGAAGCCAGGAAGCCTGGGGTGAAGCAGAGAGAAGTGTTCTGGTAGGAAGCCAGAAGGAGAGGAATTTGAGAGATGTAATGACATGAAAACCAGTAAATAGAAATTAATTAAATAAAAATCAAGAATGCCTTTTCGGATGGGAGAAACCCCAAAGAAACAGTCTGCAGGGGAATTAGTAGGCTAAATCTTTCACTGATCAATCCTGATGGAAGCTCTCTGGTCAAAATGTCAGTGGTAACTTTATTTTCTGCTGGTATGTACAATAATCCTTTTGTTCCATCTGCAAACACTAGGGGGTAAATTTTTAGCGTGATGCTTAGGGATTTAGCTGTAGGACTCCCATTAACGATAATGGGAATCATGTAGCTTGAGCACTCTGCATCGTGCTGAATATTTACCCCTCAGTTCGGAGCACTCTCTCGTTGAATTTTTAATTATATTTACAGATAAATTCCATAACCAAATATCATCAGCTCTCAAGCAGATTGTTTTATTAAAAGGTGCAGATTTCCAACTTCATTTTGAGCTGCAACCTATGGTGATTGGTTTAGCAGCTGAGTAATTTTTTTTAAGTGTCTATTTAATAATGCTTGATTTGTCAGCTTCAGAGCGTTTGGGAGACAATAAATATTAGAAAGCATCCCATCCTGCTTGCATGTGCCAGAGAAATGCAAAACATGGATATTATACCCTGTACCAAGCTTTCAAAAGGTGTGTCATAATATAGCTTCTCTACGAGCTCTTTCTGGGAAATACTACTTCTGCATAAATTTGTGGTTAAAATCAGTAACAGTATACAAACATTGAGCCCTAGTATGATGTAGGCAGTATAGTTCTAGTTGCATTTGTGAAGACAAATGATAGGAGTCAAAAAAGTAAGGAGATTTGCCCAAGGCCAAAAGGGTTAATGTAAGAGAGGATATTAGAATTCAAGAGTCCCTCGCTTCTGTACTCTGTAACCTATACTTACACCAACATCTAACACCAGTATAAGCAGATATAGAAAAATGGTATGCATACTGATCTGCTTAGCTCCTTCCTGAGGCATGCTTCCAGTTGCCTTTGCAGTTCTTAATTCTTGAAGTAGCTACAAGCAGCTCTGGTGTGACCCTGTTGAAGTAACCTGTGAACTAAGAATGATTCTGCTGGTTTAGTTCATGTTTTTCTAGCTGGGACAGTAGAGATGTTCCTTGTTTTGAGATATGGGTGAGATTAGTCTCTTTCTAGGTGTTTTGTAAAGAAGACTTAAAAGCTGCTCAGCTACTCATGGATGACCGTGGTGTAGCTGTTTTTCTGGTGCAGCTATTCTACGGGCCCCCATGCCAGTCCTTAGCTGCTGTCAGCAGAGGTGTTATGAATAAGAGCACAAATTGTAACATCTTTTTAGTGCCACTCATGACTGATACATTTCACACGTCACTTCGGCTTGCACCAGAAGACTGGATTGACACAGAGCAATCCTGAGATCAAAAAACGCACAAAGGTATTTTGACTGAGCCTTGTTGTCCCCTCCAGTTCCTTCCCATATGATGATTAGTTGTCCTCAGTTGAAATGGCTGTTTCAAAGTGTGTGCCCGTAAAAGCTTGCCCACATAGGAGGTTGCCTTTGAAGATTTTTTGGTACTCTGTAAATGGACCCAAGAAATCCGTAAACTTCAAGTTTCTGCATCAATCAATGCACAAGAACTGCCCTCATGTGGAAGTGTGTGTCTTGGCTCCTATAGGAAGTGTGATGTTTCCTGTGAAGGGGTAACTGCATTCCAGCAACTGACCTGAAAGCAGAGACCCTCCCAGGGTATGTTTATACTTAATCCATTCAATTCATAGTACAACCACCAAAGTTCAGATAAAATACATACTGCTTCCTCACCCTTTCCAGTAACCTACCAGCGTGTGAAGCAGCAATGCAGTGCCTCCATGTGCTGCTGGAGTTCAGGTTTGCAGTCCCACAGTTCCCTCCCCACCAGAGTGAGACTGGTGGAGCGTCCATTTGACTTTGGTAGAACATAACTGAACACCCATCTCCATTCATGGCAGCAGTCTTGAATCAGGATTGAGTCCCTCTCGAAGTCAGTGGAAATCCCCATTATGGTTGATAGCCTGAGATCAAACCAGAATATCCTTTGGAAAAATAAAATGAATAGTGATCAGTCTGTCTTCCCAATGCTGGTGATTGACAGTACAAGACAATGGGAGAACCTCCACAATATTTTCCCCAAGAAAACTTATTTTTTGTATGCTAATCTTATATCTGAATATGTACCCTAATCCTAGTATTCATATCTCTGCGCTCGGTAATCATCAACCCATCTCTAATGTTTCTTTTGTTCAGAAAAGGTAAACTCTTCTCACTTTTCAGTAGCAGATTACACAAAGGGAACTTTATGGTATATATTACACTCACAAAGCAGTTTTCTCCATCTTGCAATCACTTTAAAAAAAAAAAAAACACACAACTTTCTTCTTATCTCATCTTCCTTCCTGCATGAATGTCTGAGATAATCAATGAAGTTCCTGTGTAGAGAACAAATTGAGCTCGAATGGCTCCTCTTAAACTGTACAATCAAAGAAAGAGGAGGTTTTTGCTGATGATTTTGATATTCAGTTTAACTTTCTTCACCGGGCTGTCAGCTCAGTAAAAGTGAGGTCAATCTGACCACAGTCTTCCTAAAGGATCCTCTTCTGAACCATCTACTTGAGTATACATCTCCTGAGAAATCAATGACAGAATTGAGAGGTATGTACTTTGCCCAGAAACCTGGGAGTTGATTGTCCTTTGCTGTGCATCTTATGTAGGCGTCCAAGTGAGCACAGCGTGGCATAAGACAGTGCCTGATAAAAATAGTAATGTTTAGCATATGCATCCCAGTGGTGTAAATGTCTGCCTGAAGATGCAGGACAACAGAGATGCAGACCTCTGTCCTACAACGCAAAGAGTTTCAGATCATGGCAAGTGGGGGGTGGGGGGGGGGGGGGGATATGGGCACTCACGCTCACCCACACACATGTGCAAAGAAACTCTTTCTGTGAAAGGATGGTTAATGAATGACAATTTAAAACTAAGATTCTAGAGCTGCTGATTCAGAAATCTGAGGTTTTTTGCAGGACAGATGTTGGGAGGCAAAACACTAAGCAAAATACAGGAACTTAGAGAGACCTAGAAACATGCTCTTCCCTCTTTCGGTGTATTTTTGCATTTATTGGCCAGGAGCACTTGCTGCACGGTCTGGGGTAGGGGCTGTCATGCTCCTATGAAATTACAGCATGGTGGGGCTGCTGCACAACAGCAACACAAGTAAGTGCAAGGAAAGTGATTAAAAACCCCCAAAACATTCTTTTGCTAAATTATCCAGATCCAGCCAAATTTCTCAGGAGTGAGCAACAGTTGTTTGAACCAATTCAGAACTCTCTCTAGGGTTACTGCCCTCAGACAGGGGATACTGCCCTCAGTATGAGGATTTCCTGCTCAAAATGAGAAGGGAGTTGCAGAGGAGGAACAAAACTCAAGGGCAGATCTGGAGTGCTGGAAAACTGGTTAGCTTGAGAGAGTTCCTTAAAATTCACACCTAGTGTCACTGAATCTGTGCTTTGTACTTCGACCTGAGAGGTTTCTTTGGTGAATCAGATTCATCTGTTCACGGACAAATCCTTGTCCCTCATCCTCCTCCTTTCCTCCCACAAGTTCTTTTCTGAGCTTGTCTGCGTCCTGATGTGAAATGAAGTGCTATGTATGAGAATAAGGGTATTACATCCTGGGTAATATCCATTATGTTGCTCTCTATTAGCTCTCAATTCTTGAGAGTGCATTACTGCATTATTTCTTTTGTGCCAACGCTATTCCACCAAAGCCAGTGCTGGCTTACTCAGTTGTATCAATGATTTCTTCTAAGGCAGCCTAGACAATATGTTGTAATATGTATTATGCTATGTGATTTTTAAATCAGCCTTGCAAATATATTTTAAAAATTTTGCAGCTCTTCAGACAATCTTATTGTCCATAATTTCTAATGATGATTGCTGATTAGCAGAAAACAAATAAAGAGACGATTTTTCTACACATAAAAAAGACCTGCTGAGTGAACACAATTCTTTAGGAAGCCTAGGAATGAGAATTTTTCTTTGACTTATATTGTAGAAAGCTTTTCAGTTGTCTTGTAAAAGAAGAAAGAAAATACATTAAATAATTTTGGAACTGTATATGTTACAATAAAAAAGTGTCAAAAAGTTAAATGTGAATTGAAACATATTTTCACTTACTCTGAATTACAATTGTATTCAGATAATTTTTTCAGCTGAATAAATGAATTTAGGTTTATTCCTTCAATTTTAGGAACATTAAGATAATGCTACTTTTCTGTTTTATGAATGCAATTTTAGACAGCTAAGATCACATTTCTATTCTAGACATGTTACAAGATTTCAAAATAATGTTGATATTTAGAAACATTTTAAAGTTTTTTAAAAAAAATGGTTTCTTACCATGCTTATGTTCTTCCCAGGAAAAGTTGTCATTGCTGCAGTGTTTTTAAAATTCTTTTGTATCCCTTATTAGGAGCGAATGATGCTAATGTACGGTTGCTTTTCTTAGCAATGTATACTGTATAGTCAAACTTTCTATGAATGGTGAGTGATATTCATTAACCTAAAAAGTCTTAAGCTGAATATGGGGGACAGCCTGATCCAGATCGAGTATGGAGTATGTAGCCAATCTCACTTACAAGCAGAGAGGGCAAGGCTGTTGTGTTACTCAGCAAAACTTGGAGAGAAGTATAGCACTCTCAGCTCTGCTCGCGCTGTTTACAGCTGCCTGGGGGTTGCTCTGGTTTGTGCTAGATAACCTGGAGCATACGCTGTGGTAGCTGGGCAAAGCTGTAGCACATTACACATTCCCACAGAGAAAAGTACTGCCAGCACCCCGCAGGGCAGGAGTGCCCTGTCCCAGCTGAGGCTGCCTTCTCTGGGTTGCCTTACGCCTGCTCTGTGCACATAGGCAGTGCAAGGGGCAGGCATAGGAGAGGTGGTATTTTTGAGTGGCCATGTTAAATGAGGCTGACCACTCAGCTGGCCCGGGTTTTTCTGTTTGTGTTGGGGACACCTTTCTACTCAAAGGCAGCTCTCACCTGCCTTCTCACACTAAGTTTTCACAATGTTTCATTGTATACTGGCCAAAATAATGCTGCATGTTTATTTGAGAGATGAAGTTTAAGAATAGAAGTGTATGCAAGAAAAAGAGAAAAGAGGGGTGGGAGGAGAGAGAACTGATGCTGGTAAGGATAGGTGAAGAGCAGGAGGGGTGCAGGATGTTTGTCAGAAAGACGAAGCTGAAAGGCATGTAAATCCATTTAACAGCTTGAAAACAGGTAGCCACATTAAAGGAAGTGGAAACAAAGTCAATTAGTGGCAGGAGGCATTAGTTGGGGGTGTCAGCTGGTGAACAGTGACTAATTTGATATAGTCTAATCACATAGTTTGGCTATTTGATTACCAAATTGAGATCCAAACACTGCTCCTTCCAAGGCAATCACTTCAGAAAAGAAGGTAGCTGGAACTGTCATGAGATCTGATCTGTTCCTTAATTGAAATTAGTTTTAAATAGCTGTAACACATGTGATGTAAAATCCAAGAAGCAAATGGTTGCTGAGACATGGTGTGAAACATGGCTGCTTGGGGATGCTGAGGATACGTGAACAGGGACCAGATATTGGGCTGACATGTGAATGTACACATGGAGGTTCACACACGTGTGCACAAAGAGAGAGCCTATAGAGACACTTCCCTGTCTGCTGTGCTCTTAGTCTCTAACTCACTCTCTATTTGTAGTTGCTTCTGTTTGGATTAAATGGGTCAAGAATTCCAGGAATCAGCTCACTTTTCAGTGACTAACCAGTGGAGATGAACTAATACACATCTGAAGGTTGTATGTACCTTGTACACCTTCGTAAGAGCCTGGGCAGCCTCTCTAGCACTGTTTGCTATCTGGCATTAACAGGAATGGATGGTTAGGGGGAAAGCAGAGGAAACAGGAGACATATAAAGTGATTTTTGTTTCTGACAATAAATGGTTTAACAATTTCCTGAATCAGAGGTTATATCCAGACTTAAGAAGCTATCCTCCATGAATTTGTCTAATCTTTTAAAATCTGTTAGTATTTTTGGCCTCTTATAATCATCTTGCAGCAGAAAATTTGCACAATTATGTGCTCTGTGGAAAATATGGCTTCCTCTGTTGTAGACATGGTGCTTGCTCATTTCGTTGGGTGCCCCTTCCTTCTGATACTGTGGGAAGAGGAGTAATCAATGCCTGCATGCTTCTGCTGGGCAGTTTGTGACCTTACATATCTCTGTCAAGTCCTCCTCAATTATCTATCTTGCTTTCTAAAAAATGTGAATTTCACATGTATCCTTTGTCCTCAGCCATGCTGCCCTTCCCTCTACCTTTTCTAGCTTGTTTTCATGTTTGATGAAAATGAATATGGTCCAGCCAGGCATATTGTTCAAGGTTTTCTTCCCTTTGCCTCGTTTGCCCATCCAGTCATTGTCGGTTATATACGCTGCAGGAAGAGGAAGGGTGTCCAGTGGAAGAGGGCTTCTCCAGCAATTTTGCTATTGCATTCCTGAAAGTATTCTGCCCATTCTGGAGCTTACCTCAAGGCTGGACACAGCAAGAGCTCTGCCCATATCATAGGCAGTATTTCTAGCGTCTGTGATCTGTTAAGTGGAACAAAAGAGCGCAGTGTGTATCTCCTTTAAAGGACCTATTTGAAGTTACACTGTGTCTGTAATCATACAGGTCATGATTCAGCATGAAGTTACCCATCTTTGTGCAGAGAAACAGCCTCAGTGATATGCTTTGAGTTAGGCATGTGCTTGACTAATTGTTTTAAACCACTGATGTGAAATTGTTTTAAACCACTGATGTGAAAAGTACGCATGGGACCAGAGAGAGATATGAAAGTTTTCATTCCTACTTGCTAGCACATATCATAAGTGCAGACAATGACGAACTTATGCTTTAGAGAAACAGAAAATCACCCCTCAAATGCCTCCATGTATAAGGGAACTGCTCCAATTTGCACTAGACCTGAAATGTAATCTAAGTTCTTTTTCTTTGCAGATAGGGAAGAATATCAGTCGGGAACAAAAGAACAAGTGAAAGAAGAATTTTTGCAAAGAATTTCTTTTTTTTATATTGGTCTGGGGATCATCGGGATTGGACTTTAGCTCCAGCAACCTCCAGCAGACTGCAATGGCTCTGCCTTTAATACACTTCCACCCCTGTGTGTTATACATCCGTAATACTGAACACACGAGGCAGACAGCTGCCCTGAGGCATTCTCCGTAAAAACTTTCATATCACTACGGAACTGAACGTACCATTATAACACCACGTCTCCTCTTCTTCACGGTAAGAATTGTTCTGAAAGCTAGGCAATGTCATGGAAATGTTATAATAGACACATCCAGAATATATGGGTGAGTTAGTCGTCCCCAGTGATATATTTAAGCTATTCCTTCTACTATACATAGACCGGGTTAAATATAATTAACATTGGTCAAAGGGTCCTTTTACTTTACATACTTTATGAATGTATTACCTCAATTATCAGGGAGGAAAAAGGGAAAGTGTGTTTCTTAATATCTGCTGGTATAAGCTCCTCTAAGTCATTTCCATTGCAACATGCATTTTTGCTCTCTGAGATGCATGAATATTTTTTTTCCCTAAATCACATAATTGTTTTATTGCTACATAAAAAAATGTAAATAATCATTCCCCTCCCCATAATAAATTAGACGCAACCTGTCTAGCTCTGGAAATGAACATTTCAATATCTTCAGACACACAATGACATCATATCAATATTTAAAATCATTTTATGCATGTATTCCAGGTTGTCCAACTTCATTAAGGGCATTCATCAGCCCTCCGGCTACAGTGTATTCCCATTGGAGTTGTAGGCCTCAGGCCCTACCAAACAGAAATTTAAACTAACTTGCCTTTTTAATTCACATTATTCTCAAATATTCTTTTTTTTAACCCCCTGCCATGAGTAAGGCTTCTAGACCTGGCTATGATTTTGTGCACATCAACATTTAACAGAAAAAATCCTCATTTTTATGTCAGAACTTGAGTACATGAAAATAATAGTCTTTCCTCTTTAATTTCCCTTTTTTCTTTCCCTATCTGTCCCTATTTCCTGGGTGCAACAATAACTGTGCTTCTTTTAATGTTGTATGCTAAGTTAATAATTTGAACTACAGGTTGATAGGGATATGGGGTTGTTGGGTTTTTATGTTTAAAAATTTACAAACATTTCAAACATATTAAGTTTCATTCCTTTTCTCTCTCTTTTTCTTTCCAAAATAATAAAAAAACCCCTCTTGATCTATTTTTCATACAGCCGAGGATGAGCAGCATGAGTACATATCCCTGCTACTGGCATGAAACACTGTTGTATTAGTTTAAAACTTTTTTTCCCCACAAACAAAACAAAGAGTCTTCCCATTGTTCTAGTCTATGGGATGACTGTGAATCTGCTCCCCAAGATGTTTAATGACCTTCAAAATTCCCAGTTAAAACTCACACACACTACACAGCACAGGAAAGAAAATTGTGATATTAAAAAAACTTTCTTTGCCACTGGCCAGATTTGGCTGAAACCTCTGATTTATCCTCCCAGATTTGTGTGGAAAACGTTTAAATATCCATCATTTGTTACAAAAAAAAGATGGAAGAATGTGGAAGTAGCCAAGTTAATACAATGTGCATCTGGGGATGGAACAGGCCTGGGAGAGATATTGATGACTGAAAATGTAAAAGTTGGTGTAATAGATGTCAGTGTTATTAACTCTTCTGTCCAAAATGTTCTGACCATGTCACAAGCATGTACATAGCCAGAGACCTGACGAGTATACACTGATGGGTTATGACCTGTTTACCTCCAAAAATGAAAGGTGAAAGAAGAAGAAATTAAAAGAAGAGAAAAAGCTTTGTAACTGCAGAGCCAGCTTTTGGATCTTTTTTCCGTAAGTAGCATTTTTTTAAACAACTGTACTCTCAAGTTCGTTCTGCTCTCTGCATCTCTCTTCCCTCTCCCTCCCCGCCTTGTTTCAGTGTGCCTGCAGCCACTTTTTTCCTTTATGTCACTCCAACCCTCTCTCTTTTTCCATTTTGTTCCTCTGGCTTTCACAGGCCCCTGGATTGAAGACCTCTCTTAGTTATGAAACACAATGCAGTCTGTCAAAATAAGGGAAGTTCAACCTGCCCCGGTTACCTGGAGTTCCTTTGGTGATGGTACAACTAATCATCGTTTACATTTTATCCTTCTAGAAAGAAGCAGGTACTGTCTCTTCTGTTGAGGTCCTGGATACCATTCTCATCCAGCAAGGCTCTGAGGCTCAGTTTCTCAAAGGCACAGAAATCCACAGAAAGATTCAGCCTCCTAAGGCCAAAGTTTGCTGTCTGAAAACACTGTTCAGCTCAAGGCAAGAGGAAGCAAGTCGAAGGCTTCCATAAAACTGTACCTTACCACAGCTAAGAAATGGCTTGAAATACTCCCACTGCAGCCCAGAAAGCTCCACAGTGGTGTTTGTTTGTTTTTTTTTAAAACCTAATTATTATCAGAGTTACTCCTTTAAAAGTACCCAGGAAAATGTCCCACTCTCCAGCTGTCAGGTCCTCTGAGTCCTTTTGTCTCCTGTCCCAGTGGGGATTATCCTTATTGGGGTGGAGTCTGCTGTGCCAAGCATGCCCAGATATCTTCGCTTATACTCTTCAACTTGAGGGCAATCCTAGAGAAGAGTAATGCTGGTGACAGCCACCCAGTCAGTGAAGGTAGTCTGGAGTCTGCTTGTTTTCCCTCTACAGTCACATTCCAACCTGATTATGGAAGAGTTGGAGCTGTTCATAGAATCATAGAATCGTTATGGTTGGAAGAGACCTCAAAGGTCATCAAGTCCAACCGTATACCCAAAGCCACCATGCCCACTAAACCCACTAAATCATGTCTCGAAGCACCACATCTAAACATTTTTTGAACACCTCCAAGGATGATGAGTCCACCACCTACCTGGGGAGCCCGTTCCAATGCTTAACAACTCTTACAGTGGAGAAATTCTTCCTAATATCCAACCTGAATCTCCCCTGGCACAACTTGAGACCGTCTTCTCTTGTTCTATTCCTAGTTACAGGGGAGAAAAGACCGACCCCCACCTCGCTACAACCTCCTTTCAGGTAGTTGTAGAGGGTGATAAGGTCTCCCCTCAGCCTCCTTTTCTCCAGACTAAACCACCCCAGCTCCTTCAGCTGCTCCTCATCAGACTTGTGCTCCAGGCCCTTCAACAGCTTCCTTGCCCTTCTCTGGACTCGCTCCAGCACCTCAATGTCCTTCCTGTAGTGAGGGGCCCAAAACTGAACACGGTATTCAAGGTGCGGCCTCACCAGCGCTGAGTACAAAGGGACGATCACTTGCTTGGTCCTGCTGGCCACACTGTTTCTGATACAGATCAGGATGCTGTTGGCCTTTTTGGCCACCTGGGCACACTGCTGGCTCATGTTCAGCTGGCTGTCGACCAGCACCCCCAGGTCTTTTTCCGCCAGGCAGCTTTCCAGCCACTCGTCCCCAAGTCTGTAGCATTGCATGGGGTTGTTGTGACCCAAGTGCAGGACCCAGCACGAAGTCCTGTTGGAAGAGATTGTGTCCTTTGAAACTACTGGCACATACTCTGCAATAAATGAGTTGCCTTTCTTCCTGGAGATCATGTCACGGTGTGACTCCATCCCTGCAGACTTCAGGGCAGACTGCCTGTGGAGCCAAAACCTCTTCTCCCAACATCCTGCAACGACAACCTAATCTTAATATTTCCATTGCCAGCAAGACCCTATCCGTAGGTGTAAGAAAAAGAGCTGGAAAAGAGATGTTTGAGACAGGGAATGCCCCTGACTGTTTAAGTAGATCAGTGAGAAGGGTGACGGTGGTGGTGGTGAAAGGGCAGTCAAGATTAGATCTCTGGGGACTGTTGCAGTAAGTTATATAAATAAGAATAATAACAACAGGAGAAGAGAAAGGGAATGGAGCATGTGAAATGATCACAGTAAGGAACAGGATGTGAGAAGAGGACTTTGAAAACAGAGCTGGAAAGGAAAAGAATCACCATCATGGGGGATGAAGAGAGAAGGCAATGGATAAAGAGGAAGAGATGTAGGAAAAGGGCAAGCAGAGAGGCAAAGAATAGAGAGAAGGAGACACAGAAATATCAAGTAATGAAAAGAAGTATAATATTAGAAAAAATGGGGAGATATTTAAACTGCAAAAAGTCCAAAACTGAAGCTAAGTGAGAATAAAGATGAAGGAAAAGAAAAGAAAAAGTAAAAAAAAAAAAAGAAAGCCCTATAAAGAAATAACAGTAGAAA
Source organism: Cariama cristata (assembly GCF_000690535.1). Taxonomy (NCBI): domain Eukaryota; kingdom Metazoa; phylum Chordata; class Aves; order Cariamiformes; family Cariamidae; genus Cariama; species Cariama cristata. The sequence continues at coordinate 92,722 of NW_009631206.1, read as the reverse complement.
GTATATTTAAAATGAAAAAGGAAAAAAAAAAAAAGAGAAAGCAATTCTATGGAGATGGAGACAGAAAATGAGTGGGAAACTAAAGGCAGTTTTCTATTTTGTAAAGTACTGGAAACCTACCCATAAAAAAGACTATATAAAAACTTGTCATTACTGTTGGTTATTTATTGCCCCTTTCTCATCAGGCAAGCTACACTAATGCAGCTATGTCCAGGCCTTGGAAGAGTATGGTGCCACTTTTGATACTAGTTTAGATAAAAAGGTCTATAGTTATGTTTGCAGACGAACTCTTACTTTCCTTTGTGGCTGTGGCATCCTCGTAACTGAGACCTGCGTGGCACAAATGGAAAGATTTTGCTGGACTGATGAAGCAACGTTTTCCTCTGGGTCTTGGGCTCCATGTCCACTCCTTGCCAGGACTGCTATGTCCCATGCATGTGATACTCGTACATGTTGTTCACAAGTGTCTCCCTCCATGAGGTTGTGGGCATCGTGGGGAGTAGCGTTTCGGGACAGGCTTGAACTACATTGGAAGAGAAGGGTGGATGGGGGAGGTTGCAGAGTGACAGACTGTGCTGCACCTGGCTACAGCCAATGCTTTTTGCTCCCTCATTTTCGTGAACACATCGTTCATTCATTAATTTTTTAAGGGGAAGGAATCATTGTTTAATGAACTTTTGTGAAGAAAACGGAGCAAGGGGGAAAAGAAATGCTGTGAGCTCCTTACTCCCCAGACTTATGACCTGCATAACTCCAATCATTGTGTTATTTAGACAGCCTTCCTATTTAGCTGACATTAAATTTGTATGCTCCCACATGGTTGAGTTGCTACTTTTTTTATCCCTGCAGCTGGGATTCTCTGAAGGAACATGATGGGTCAGGGGGAGGAGGGGAGGTGAGGACAGCCATCTCCAAAATGCAGTGGATGTGCCTTTCTGGCTATATGCTGGTTGCACTCAGGCAGGTACAAGCTGACGGGAATCAGCGGCAGCAGCCATGCGAACGAGATCAGAGTTGGTTCCTCCATAGCTTTTTTATTCTTCCAAGCAGTCGGAAAATGTGGGTGTGCATGTTAAAACTGCCCTATGAGGCAGCTCTGACATGTGGGGCTGCCTGGCACAAACACAGCACATAATAACACAAAGTATTTGGCAGCGTTACAGGGCTAATCTTTACGTAACTGTTCCCGAACAACTTCTCTAGCGCACTGAGCACAAACAAGCTTTCCATCAGCCTTCGGCTGCACGTAGATTGTCTTGTGTCACCTGCTTCTCTGCTGAGCAAATACTGGCTGTGGTCATGGAAAGGAAAATCTTTTTTTTCATTTGTAACTGACTCTCCCTAAATTGTCTCCTTGTTTTCCAAGGCTATTCATGAACCATAGGTGTGTTTGTCAAAAACATCCGCTTTTGTAGATTTTTTCCTCTTAAGCACGGATGTATGCAGGAAATTATGTTGTGGATTGTTTTCAGGAAAGTGGTGGGAAAACAGGGTTTGACTTTTCAATGGTTGCTCCCCTGTTGATTAAAGTCATAGGAGGAGGGATGTCTTTTATAGTTAAGACACTGGTGTGGGACTTCGGGGACCTGAGATTGGAATAATAATGTTTCATGCCTTCTACCCTTTGCCCCTCTTGTCAGATTTCAATGTAAGCTCTTTACAATTATCTCCTATGGTTTTGTTACCTGGTTCAGTGCAGCCTGGTCTCCATTAAGGTTTTTGCACTGCAGACACCACCACCAGGGCCCATACCAACAATAACAAAATCAGGGAAAGAAAATAAAGACTAGAGCTTCCCAAGCACCTTTGATCAGTGCTGGTAATGGGTCTTCCACTCTTGCACAAAGGCGATCAGGTGCAAACCTTTTCTTTGGCAGGCAGAAGATGAGTGTTTGTAACTGTCTCCCCCAACTTCAGGTACTACCATCCGCCTGGTGTCACCTCCCCACCCACCATGCTCCTTGATTTGGGTGCTCTTTTCACTCAGCGTTGTGCAGCCACAACACATGTGCTGCTGCACAGCAAAGCCATGTGGCAAATATATAAAAGTATGTACGTTTCTGAATGTTGGAAGAGAGCCCTAGTTTTGTTGGCAGCGAAGCTGACTCTCCTTCTTTCCTCGGAGTGGGGCCCGCAGCATTCCTCGGTCCCACAGACATAAACCCTCCCTGGATTTCTCCCAGTGCTGTGGCAGGTTGCCAACCTGTGCCTTCACCCTCGGCAGCCGCTCTGGGAGGGACAACGCCTCTACCTCTATGTTCAACGAGGCTGAGCTCCCGGCTCTGGGCTTGTCTCACTGCCTCCAAAGCAGCATTAGCTCAAACCAGGGACCGTCTCCTGGTTCTCGGTTTAATCTTAGCTTGCAAGGAAACATTGCATACCAGGAGGGAGGCAAAGCAAAGGGAGATTGCCAGACCCAAATGTTCCATAGTTGCAAAGATGGTTTCCAAATACTGAACTTTAAAAATAATTCGGTTTGCATGTGGAGGGGGGAGAAGGGGGGGATCTTTCTCTTTGCCTGCTGGGATTTGGAGTCTATAGTTTCCTGGGAACACATTTCCAAGTTTTTATCATCAACTATAGAGGCTAGAAAACAGACTCTTATGTTAAATGAAAGCTGAAATTTCCCCTAGTCCTACACACTGAAGATCTGGAGCTTTAACCCTGACTAAATGGCAACAAAATCTTTAGAATTGGCCTGTGCAAGACGTCTCTCACCAAAGAAAGAAAAATCCATATAAAAAGAGTTGTTAAGTAGTCCTGGGCAAGTGCAACTGTTAAGGGAGCCCTCAGATGCAACCAAGAAGAAGAAGAAGCATTTTCTGTGATGTGAAGGACATTCATGTAGCCAAAGGTGAGGAGATAGGGTCATCATGGTCTATTCCCAAGACTATCCTATCGCTCCAGCAGTGTATTGATTTGTGGATCTCTGCAAAGCATACAGACCAGGTCAGAGATGTGCATACAATTCTTTTTAATCCCTTGAAAGTATGGATTTTTTCTTCTCTTGCCTACTTTTTTCTCCATCTCCCTTTCACTTTCAGTGGGTTTCAGGGTAGGAGGGGGTTAGTGTCATTATTTTAATTATTCTCTGCCTTTTGTTTTACATAGGATTCAATTTTTAAATCATTCATGAGTTTGCCTACAATGACAGAATGCTTTTTGATTTACTTCCAAAAAGAAGTGTGTGTTAAAAAAAAAACAACACTGAAGTGCTCCAGTAATTTTAAATTGTTCTGCATAGTGCATGCCCAGAACTCCGATCCTTTCCAAATATAATGTTGCTTTTTTTTTTTTTTTTTTAAGAGCACTTCATTTTGGAAGTGAATAGGGTGCTCTGGGCACGGGCATTGCAGACCAATTTAGATTTCCTAGATTGCTTCAATAATCTGAAGAGTACTCCAGTCATTTTTAACTATTCTCTACCACACGCCTGCAAACCCATTCATTTTTTTAACTCAAGTGACTATACTTAGGATAAACTCTGTTGTTCATTTGAAATTGTTCCATTCTGCATATCCATAGACTTAAAATTCCAACACAGAAACTTAATACAACATTTTGCTGTAAGATTGTCTTAAGTCTTTGTGCCACAACATTATTGGTCAACATTTTTTTATGCCTTGCTCCTTGTTGTCTGGAGCAAGGCCATTTCACCACGGTCACTTTGCTGCAGGAGACATTCCCATAATTAAGCAACCCAATGTTTACGATTTTGGTTCCTTCCCTGCCCGGCCCCCCCCCCCCCCCAGTGTTTCTCCTGTATTCAGTCCTGGGATTAAGTTTCTTTTGTGGCTTTTTAATCCATAAATCAAAATGCTTTTGCAGATAGTTACAACACCCAGTACCTTTCTGGCATACATATTTTATTTTCAGTTTTGGTAGGCAGTGAAGTGCATCACTGAAGATCTCATAGAGCATCATTGACAGAGGCAGGAAATAGTAAAACAAAAGCAATTTTAATCCTTTTCCTCCTTCCTCTTGCTCACCTTGCACTTTTGTCATATGGGGTACAGCACTTCCTGGTACTGTTACTATTTTATCCAGACTTACTTGTTGCTGTTCTTCAGGAAGTACTTATGCTTCAAACACCGCCCAGAAGAGAAAGCTCTTGAGCTGTCTTGTGAGGATTTCATGTCCTAATTCCCTCCTCTGCCTTTAGCTTGTATATAAAAAAAAGTTATTCTTGATTCATATTTCTATAAAAAAGTGTCTGCATTTCTAAGAAATATGAGCATCTTGTTCCAGGGAGGCTTTGTGCTGCCTTAACTAATTAAAGCTTAACAGTAGGGCAGTGTCATGCTATACTTTTCAGTCCACCTGATGTCTTATTCAATCATGATCTAGCATTAAAATTATTGGAAGGCGGCACAGTTTGCATTGATCTGCTGCTAGCATAACTTTTTGCTAAATGAGTGCCCATCTTTCACAAGAAGCATTAAGAGGGCATGGAGGACACACGAACATGCTCTGGATTACAACCTCTGTGGCAGTCCTGTGCTGCTCCTGGGGAAACTTCTACCCTAAGACTGCTTTTGCAGTCTCCCTCCTGCAGGGAGAGGCTTTGGTGATGCTTTAGCAACTCTGTTGCTGAGACACTACAGCTAAGACCATGGCTTTTTATTGGTTTACTTTTTTTTTTTTCATGGAGGTGCACTATGTATTTGTAGTCTTAAAGGTCAAATACTTGTGGTACGAATTAAGGACTTTTTGGGATTGCTATGGCATGTTCCCAAGGACAAACCAGAACTGAGACTCGGGTTCCAGAAAATGTCCTAAGTCAGTTTGAGCCTGTTTTGCCATTTGCTTCAGCTGAATTTTGCAGTTCTCTGCTGCTACTGAGAATTTTAATGAAAAAAATAGTCTATTAAAATATGGGTAATTGATGGACAGAGAAAAATACCGTAAACATAAAAATGCTGTTACCACTTAATAATTACTGATGCAGTCTGCATAGGAAACTCATGCTGTTTTCAGGAATCTTGCAGGCATAGGGTTAGTTCTTCTGTACTAGATACTTTTCTTACCTTACAAGATTTCTTTCTAAATTTAGTGTTTCAGGGAAAGAAGGAGCTCTAGGGGCAAGAGAAATGGAGAATCCAGAACTTGGACTTTTGTGGTATTAAGATTTCAGCCAACGATGGCTATTTCCTCTACATGGCTGTTTCTGCTTGCAAGGTAGCACCTTGTGAATGAAGTGTTAACTTGGTCCTAGCCAGTTACAAAAACTAAAGATCTCTACAGCTAAAAGAGTGGTATCTTATTCAACTTCTGACTGGGTGATTACATTCTCCCTACTTACGTTCCCTGAAGTTTCAATTGGGTACAATCTTTTTCTTCTGTTAAAGTAATCCTTTTTTATGTGTAAAGTGCTTGCTCTATTTCACCTCTGATGGAGATGATTTTCAGGAGTATCTAAAGAACTTTCATTGTCTACACAGAGCGTTGTGCTCTTTTGGGAAGAAATTCTCTGATATGTTTATATATTACAGATATGTTGTTGCTGGTTTGCTACAATATTTTTGCATGAATAAGAGAGAGGCAGAAGAATTATTTCACATAGTTCAATTAATTTTTAAGATGAAATCAAGAACATTTTTCTTACTTTCTCAAAAAACATTTCTAAAGTTAGATTCTGGATAGTAGTTGCTCAGTCAATTCCTCATATAAAGATTGAGATAATATTATTGTTAAATTATGTTTACTACCCTTCTTCTTTTAAGATCTAAGACACAGTTTCAGAAAACAAAAGACAATGTTGTTACTTTATACTTAGCTTTGCAGAACTTAATTTTCTTTTAATTTGCCTTTTTTTTTTTTAACCAGTGTAACTCTATAGACATCAGTGAACTACTGTATTTAACTCCAAAGTAAATGAAGCAGCATTATAGGCCAGAGTTTCCTTCAGAAAGTTATGTGTGAAGGCAGCTTTTGCTAATACAGCGATGTATTATCATTCATCCTTGCACCTGTCCAGTTAGCCATAGATCCGTCCAAGCATAAGATTTAGTGTAGGAGAATTCCATTCTGCAAGATTAAATCTTCAGTTAAATGAACCTAAAGTGGCTTAGAGTGTGCCTGGCAAGCTATCCCATTGAGAATAAGTTAAAGAAAAAAGAGGGAGGAGGGGATAAGCATGTCTTTGTAAGGCTATGTCTACAACCTAGAGACAACTCTGTGTATTTCATACCGATTTCCTTGTACTTCTAAGCCATTGGTATATTTTTGAATCTAATGTCTAAAATAAGAATAACCTCAGTCTACTCAGTAGAAATACATGACTGTAAATCTGAAATGCAAAATAAGAATAATTTCTTCCTTCTAGACCTGTTCTTGTCCCCTAAAGTATCAGTAGATTCAAACTTAATAGGGGTCAGGTAGCAACCTTAATACAAAGAAACAGAGGACATAGTCTTCCAGTTACTCAAGACTATGCAGAAAGATAGAGGAACTACAGGAAATTAGTCAGCTTTAACCCCCCAAACGATGCCTGCTTCTAAAATGTCTCTTCTTTTATCAAAATAACACCTCCAATTTAGCTTTTTTTCCCATGCATGTTCTCTATCTGCAATTGTCTCTCTGCCAGTTACAGGGTATTGGAACTAAACGAGAAAAATCTGCTGGAGTCTGTGCAGACAGAGATGTTTTTCATGGGGGAATGGTTTAAATAATACTGGTTCCAACATGGACTTCTCCATTGTCTCCATCCTTGGAGATATTCCAAACCTGACTGTACAAGATCTTGAACAACCTGCTCTGGTTGACTCTGCTTTGACCATGGAGATGGACTGGATGATCTCCAGAGGTCCTTGTCAACTTCAACCCCTGAGATTTGGTGACTGTCAGTGGTGAGAGTGACAAAATTAATTAGTAACATGGAAAGTCTTTCCTTGCTTTCATTTTGACCAGCTCTGTAGCAGTTTACAGTGAGGTTTCCCAAACAGCAAGTTCAGCCACAAACAGAATTGCTGGGAGGTACGAGGTGACCATGTCTGAGTGACTCTAGACAGAAACGGTCCCATAAAGAGGAGGGGAATCATGAGGTGGGAGGGAGGCAGGGTGGCCAAAGAACAAGTGGCATAGAGATAGGAAGTAAGAAGAAGGACACAAGGTGGAACTAAAAGCCCAATTTGGGGGAAGGGACCTAGATGCAGGGAAGTGTTGAACATTGCCAATTTTCTCAAGCAAGGCTTGACTGCAGAAAATTTGGGAATCGTTGGTCCATGATATACAGGCTTTGTTGGCTGAGGAAAAATATATATTGGCAAAAGGAGTCTTTTTTCTTCAACTACCTTTTTGAGTGACATAAGCCATGCCAGCAAAAGGATTCTTGCATCTATACAGAGGGTGTTGCTGGCGTATCTATATCAATTAAGGGTGTGATTTTTTTCATACTTGTGACTGAAACAGCTTTGTCAACAACACTTTATAATTTAGACCTGGCTTGAGAGCTGTCCTAGCTCTCAAGCAATTGCAGAATGTTGGGAATTTTAGAGTGAACTCCTTTATTGTTGGTAAAGAAATAAAAGGACACAAATGCAGCTTAGTCATTTTGAATATATATTTTTTTAATTGTTATTCACAGCACATACAGAATTTCTTTTTTGTTTGGAAAGGTGGTGACTGAGGAAGCAAAAATAGCACCCTCATACCAGCTGTGCAGCTTCATGGCAGGACACCCACTGAAATAGAGACTTTCTTCATAATCAAAAGCCGAAAGGTTTCTGTTATGACCATATCCTAGCTAGAAGGGCTTGTGATACAGCTAGACTGTCAGACACTTCCATTGGAAGCTAAGTTTACACTGGCACAAAAAGCTGATAAACTGATACAACTTCCTGAACAAGGTAAGTATAGGGCAAAAGTGCTCTTTTGTAGATAAAATGGCATATACGTCAGGGGAGTTGCTGCCGTAGCAGTGGTGGTTAAGAGAGGAAAGCGTGGTTTGCTTGCTCTTTGTCTTTTTTTTTTTTGTTTTTCTTCTTCACAATCTTAATCAACATAGCAATGCCAGCAAAACTCAACTGCCAGGCTGGTGTATTTCTGTCTGTAATTTATTCCACCCTGAAAAAAAACAGCTGTTTTTCTGCAAGTCTTGTCTTTTATTCTTACTATAGATCCCTCTATTTGGTCAGAACAATAGCTCTGACGTGACCAAAGTGATAACTCCAAATATAATGACATAACACTCTTTAAGGGGATGATTTCCCCAGAGGACAAACCTAAAATCCTGCTACTACTGAGAAGAAACAACCTGCTTTCCTTCCTCCTTCTCATGCTAGCTCTGGAGCTTGTTTGATGCCCCAGTAAAGTACTTCAGCTCACTATACAGGCAGGAAAGAATGCAGCAAATAAAAATGTACCATTGTCTGACAGTTTAGTGAACTAAATTGGTTATCATAGAGATCAGATGAACGTCAGTGTCTCTGGAAAGCAAGAAGCAGCAGCATGCCTCTGAGAGCAAGGGATATGAGTGGAAACATTTTTTTTTTTTTGTCAGCATTAGATTGGTTTAACTGTCTTGCAAAACTTCCTATTGCTGGCTTAAACCTGGGTCATAAAATGATCAACTGGTGCAAGAACATCCATCCACATGAAAATGTGTATTTGTTTAGCTGATTCTGAGTATCAGAGCTCTTAGGCTTGTCTGTACTTGAAAGTATTTCTCAGTGTGGCTTGACTGGCACTCTCCCATCCCTCTGAAGAGATGCAGTTTAAGACAGTCACTTGCTGAGGCAGCTCAAACCCAATTCCAGGAAAAGGACTTCCTTTTGATACCAGCATTACCAGGTCTGCCTTGGGCTGCTTGTTGCCACAGCCATTTTGATCAGAAAAGGTGTTTTTTTCAGACTCGTAATCAAATAATTATCATACTGGTAAAACAGCGAAATGGAGACCAAATTAAAAGTGGTGTACTTAGAGTTCTTCTACTGGATGAGAAAATCAGCATTTCTTTGATCACACAGAAAAGGGACTGTTGTCTTTAAGATGGTGTGCTGAGCTTTTAGCAGCAGACCATACAGCAGTTTCTGTTAGAGTAGCAGTTGCAGAAAGTGACGCTTCTTTTCCATGCAAGGTATTTTCTTTCTGTAAAGCTATTAGCTTTGCTTTTTTTCGGTAAATTGATAGACTGTCAACCTTCAGATCAGTGAATACTTAGGGATTTTTTTAATTGCCTGCATTACTTCGCTGCTACCTTGTGTGTTATGTATGCAAAATCAACCCTCCTTAAATTTTAATTAGAGAAAGAAATGTGTTTGGCTAGAAGTCCAAATGGGGGTAAAAAAAACCTGAACAAAAACCAGTTTGGAGAGTGAATGTTGGAAGGTTGCTTTTTTTTTGTGAGTCACAGAAAGGTCTTTATTTGGAAATATTCAGACAGCTACCCCATGGCAGGGTAATATTTGTGAATGCTGAAAGTTGCACAGATATTAATACAAATCACTGCACATCTGCAAATTTCTCCCTAACAATACACAGTCCATTGCTTATTATTAGTTTCTATGTAACATTCATGCATCTAAAATCATCCAGCACAGGAGGGTTTGATCAATTTCTCTGTAACAGCAGTGACTAAATTTAGTGGATACTGTGCCTGTCATGGAGCAGAGGTTGGAGTGTTTCTTACCTTTACCTGAGGGGTTCTTTTAACAGTACTTTGTGTGTCATAAATACTGTGTGCTTAGTACCAGAACAGGAGTGAAGAGTGAAAAGCTGAAGCAAACAACCCACAAGCTGAAATAGCTGGGTGGACTATTCAACAAATACCTATGACAAATAAAAGAAAAATCCATTTGCAAATTATTTGTTAATCAAAATGAGCTGAATCCTTAACTGGTATAATTTGTAGCTAACAGTTTGTGAATCTCTAACGGGCAAACAAACACTTGAAAGAAATTAAATACCATGGCTGATTTTAATTAGATTTTTTTTACTATTAATGCACCTAGAGATATTAATTTGCTTCTCATTATGAGTGAATTAACTGAAAAAATATCAGGCCGTGAAACAGTATATACATATATATATTTTGAATTACAGACATGGGAACAGCAACAGTGAACAGGAACTTCTATTTGTTGTCTAGATACTTCAAAGCCTAACAGCCCAATTAGCTGTTACAGCAGAGATGTATGGTTCCTGGCACTCACAGCACCTCCCCAAGTCCCTCAAAGGTATTTGTGACCACATTTCCCAAAGCCCTTTGTCCCTAGCAGAGCTGGCAGATCATCACTGAGTCATCTACCAGGGCAAAACCACCTGCTACCCATCCCTTCAGCCACGTGCAGCCTAAACCAGCAGTTCCCAGGCTGTAGTCATGGCCCAGTGGTTTTGCAGAAGGGTATAGCGAGAAGTCTGCAGAGGCTAGCTGGAGATTATCAGCCTACTACATCTGTGTAGTTACTCTGATGGCTAGAATGTTGGGTTCACAAGTTTGGGAAACACTAGATAGAGACTTCCTTCTCAACATTCCTGAAACTTGAAGAGTGCTATCTCAACCACCCAATATGTGTAAACATTTAAATGCTTGTATTGAGAGTCTTAGAGGTATGCTAAAAGAGACAAGAATGCCCTTAATAATATCGACTGTAGGTGCGATTTAAGCAAATATTTACATGGTTGTCTGGCAACTGAGATCTTTAGAAGTGTAATTACCTCTTGGCTGTGAAAGCAGAACTTTTATTCAGGTCGGGATGTTAGGATCAGAACATGCTCTTTCAAGGTTCATTGAATAGTATGTGAATCATTATATTCCAGTCTTTAAGATTTGCCCTGAACCATTATTGAAGTAGAAACCAAAATGAAGTGAGGCTTATTGTAACATACAATAATTTTATTTTTCACAGTCTCTTCAGTTTCATTCAGTCTGTGTTTGCCTGCTCGGTGTATACCCCCACTGTCTTTCTCAGAAGTGGATGCAAATTGCAGATAAGAGTATGCACACTTTTTTTTTTTCGTCTTATGGTTGCTGTGAAGTTACAGTTGCAACATAAAGATGACAAGAAGTTCAAGACAAGATAAAGGACCCCAGTGTGATTGGACACTGAGAGGTGCACCAGACTTCCTCCTTTTGCTTGGCACTTCTCTTTTTATTCTTTGATTAAAGTCTTTTTCCTTTACTTACATCCTCCATTAAGATGTCTCAGTGTCATTTAGGGTGTTAATTGAGAGGAGGTTTAAGCTCATCAAGGCGATTATAAGTGATAGTTAAAAATTTCTATATATGGCCTATGCTGGAATCAGCACAGTAGGATGCCATTTTTCTTTTATCTAACTGACATTGGTAATAATAGATGAAATTATTACTAAATCGCAGCTGCAGAGATGATATCATGATTTTTTTGTGTAATCTTTGATGAAAAATTAATTTTTGAGAGGGATAATTTAAAATGATTTAAATAGTATTATACTGAAGTCCTTACTGGTAATTAACACCAATCTTGTCAGAAGTGAATCCACTTTTGCAGCTGTTTCTAAAGATACCTACAGTATTTGTAACTTTTCTGGGAGTGAAATTATAGTGTTTGGACTTTATTTTTACTGCATAAGGACCATTAAGAGAAAAGGATGCTAATAGACAAGGCTTTGTTCTCCATCGGGGCCAAATTCTATTTCACATTTGCTGTGTTTCTCTATGTGTGCATTTAATTAGCTATGCTCAGCATGTAAGCAGAGCCTAGTATATGCAAAGTAGACTTTACACGGTATTTATATGTATATGTTCCCATGCCAGTGTACACATAGATATGTATATTTTTATGGGTTAGCTATATACATATACACAACTTTATTTGTGAGAGGTTTAATTGGCTGAACAGATGGCTGATCAGAAATGCTTCTTCATCTTCATCAGTGACTCGTCTTCCTTTCTTTGCATTGACTTTCATCACAGTGGCAAAAAAGTGCTCTAACGAGAAACAGCTGAAAATAGATTTTTCTTTGGTACTTTCATCATGCTTTAAATGACAGAAGTGGATTTTTTTGTCCTATATATAAAGACCTGCAGGAGAAGTTTAAAAAAGGAAATATAGTGAAATCTAAATAGAAAAATTTGAATGAGAATATGGGAGAGCCTCAGATTATTCCTCTTATCTTCGTATTTTACTTTCTTCTTTTTTAAAGTACATGCTGATTTTTGACAAGATATATAGTCGTGGTTATTCACTCCAGCTACAGTACCTGCCAATCAGTTTTTCTTTTCCTCGAGTTTGGTGCAGAAAGGGGGAGGGAGGGACAGGAGTTGAAAGATGACACAATGGCTTAGAGGGCTGTTACTTTAGGTATTCATTAAAATAGGAGTTACATGGCCAGCTTCTGCTGTTTCTGCAATTTTATTATATTCAAATCAAAGTCTGGCTTCTGTAGGCTTTATAAAGGAAACAATGTGCCTTATAAACAGAGTGCAGGGTTCATGTAGGAGTTGGTTCACTTACAAGCAGATTCATGGCTTCAGTTTATGTACAGGTATGTGAATAATCTATCAGATTTTTAATTTGAAAGAATAAGTTATCCGATATTTTCTTCTGCCAGCATTGAAACCTTTTGCAAACACTTGCTTTTACTCTCTGCATTCCTGTGGGTATGTCGCTGTTATTGTATCAACTTTGCAAATTAGTAAACTGAGGAATGCTTTGACTGAGGGAACTGAAAAATCATGCAGCTGGTTGAGAGTCAAAAGCAGAAGCATAACTTGGGGATTCTGATCTCCTCTCTCTTTTCTCCAGCAGCGGACCAAACCCACTGGAAAAGTATGATTTACAAAGGAAAAGTTACTCTTTGCATTTTTAGATCTGTTTGAACTGAAAATGGAAGAAAGACCCCATGGTTTCAGTGCAATAACCTGATGTTTTTTTCCATGTAAAGCCTAGTTTTCACAGGCTTTCTCCTCATAAACTGAGTCAAGAATCTGCCTTCATGCCCAGAGCAGCTGTGGAGAGACCATGGTCCTTGACAAGTGTGCAGGGGGACCAGAGGAAGATTTCTACTGCAAGATGTGGTGAAGCTTGGGGCTACAAGCAGAAGTTTTTTCAGCAAAGAGGGAATACCAATAGAGGAAGACGAAAGTTCTTCAGTATTGCTGGGATGGGTCAATCCAATGCAGATATTTTAGAGATGAAAGGGAGAAATTTATAAACAAGAAATTTCTGGAAGCTAAGGATGTGTAGGGAGCAGTAAGTATCTTACAGACGTGAGGTACAGGAACAGACAATTTCTAAATTCTATTGTTAAAAGACTTTCAGAGAGAGAGAGAGAGAGAGAGAGACTGGAGTTCAGGTATAAATATACATGACCACCACCTGACTTTTTAGTTTCAGTTCTTTGGACTGGGACAGTCTGGAGATAGAGAAGATGTTATTAGGACTATCACCTCACAGCTTTGATGTCGTCATGTGCTCAAAATAGCAGCCAAAAGTTGCACCAGAATTTTCTTTTTCCCCCACAACAATTATTGCAAGATGAGAAGGATGTTTGTGTGCTGGAAGGAGAAAGAAAAGATGCTGGGAATAAGAACAGCAGTTTCAGATTTTTTAAGCATTTCTTTTCAGATTGTGACCCCTTGTTTGCAGGCTTTGAAACCCTGATAGAAAGGGTGTGGGTTTAGGAGGAGGTAATCTTGGCTCAGGAGGTCCGGCAGATGGTGTTGGCAAATGGCACTGTGGGCTCCTGCAGTGTGGTGCAACACTCTGGAGGTGGGCAGGGGAGCAACAAGGTTGTGGGAAGCAGCTGGTGGCAAATACACTCAAGATGGCTCCAGTGAGCAACCACAAACAGCTTGGTAGGGTGGAGAAGGAGCAGAGTAAAGCTCAGAGTAAACGAACCAGTGCTGCGTTTATGTCCCAATTCAGGAGGATGCGTGAGAGGTGAAGGTCGGTAGCTGACAGAAAGGGGAGTAATGCATTGCTGTCCTTTTCACCCTTACCCTCTGTGGGGTAAACCTTTCTTAATGCAAGCCTAAGGTCTTGGAATCCAGAAAGGCTGCCATTAAAGAAATCTGTCTTCATGGTTGGAGGCATTCAGTTCCCTTTCATAATAGTGTAAATCCATAGGCTTTCCACTGAAGACTGATGAACCAAGGATAAGAGAGAGGTGGTCAGAGGACAGAGCTGCCTTCCTTCTCTCCCTCTCCCCCTCTTTCACTCTTTCTCTTTTAGTGTTAAAGATAATGAAAATAACACAGGAAACTCATATAAACCACTCCTTTCTCCAAAGAGATTAGTAGCTCAGAGGAAGTAGCAGACAGTTCTTTCTATTCTATTAATGCTGATATGGCTTCAGCTAGAGAGGTTTTTAGGTGATACTTGGAGACAAAGAAATACCATGGAACTAAACCAGGCAAGAAACATACACTTATATTCTAATTTGTTCAAAGCACTAAGACAAGTAAGAAGAAGGGATCTGCAGCATTTACACATCAGGCAGCATCACATAGGAGCTAAAATATTATGGACGTGAGTTTATGCAAAACAGCTTCGCATGGCTTTGCCAATGCATCTCCATCCAGAACTGTAGTATTTTTCACTGCTGTGGACCTTTATCTACAAAGCCTTACAAAACTGATTAACTTAGTTTTATACATACTGCAAAAAGACTTTCTACAACAGTGAAAACAAGTAACAAGACTGTCACTAGTTTCCTGCATTTCTCAAAGGCTCATGATATCTCTGGATGTTATTTACCTTGCCTCCCTATCTGATCTTGATTGTCTTTTTCTTCATAAGTGCATCATCTTAAGTAGTGGCTATGAAGTAAATGGCTATTTATTCAGGCCAGAAGGGCTCAGACTCCTGGCTGCAAACATGGGGGAGGTAGACAAAAAGCACTCTTGGTTGGCTGAATAGGACATCCTCATTGCAGTCCTTGAACTAGGGTCCATGCCAAACATTCTATGCTGTTGCTTCCAAAATGGACAGATGGGTACCTTATAAAATAAGACAGGATGCTCCTTCCTTGCCAAGGTCTAAGCATGCTGCCTCCATACCTGTTCCAGGTGTTGATGTAAAGGAGCAAGGTGACTCTCTTGCACATCATGCATAACATGCCCGGTTAAACAGAATTGAATGTGAATTGTCACATCATTTGCTGTTGCAAATCAGTGCCATAATTCTTCAGTCCATCCCTAATTAGAAAAAAGGACTACTGGTTAAAAAAACCCTTAAAACTGAAATTCTTGAGATCATATCTCTACATATTAGGCAGTAGGTCTGGGGTTTTTTTAAGAGTGATTTAAATATAAACAAGAAAAAAGTGAACGTGAGCTTAGGTTATATTTTTGGTACTTTACTAAATATAAAAAGGCTCGACAGTTGTGGGTTGGTTTTTTTAACTCCATTTACTATGATTTATGCCTGAAATGCTAGTGAAATGATGACATCATAACAGCCAAGAAGACTAAGGGAGGAATGAATCAAGGAAGGTAAAGGAGTTTTAGTGATAATTTGTGTTACTTTTTGTATTTTTCTTTTGTTAACCCCACTGAGCTGTACTTCAGTATAACCTTTTGGAGAGGATAAGTTTAAAATCTTTCTTCTTTCCCCATCCTCTTCAACCATGCTGATATGTATTTTTAAATCAGCAATCAGTTCAGTGATTAAGATACAGGAAAACCAAAACTGACATTTTAAAATATCTCAAAGAAAAAAAACCCTCACTCAAGTAACAAGAATAAAATAAACCTTTTGTCATTCTTCATTCATTCCTTCATCGTGAAGTATGAGCTATATAAAACTAACTCCTGGTAAATTATTTGTAGGTCACCTTTAAAGAAGCTCCTGAGATAGTAATATGTCCCCTGAAATGAAAAGACAAATAGATTTTCTATTCTTCAAATGAGGCATGCTCATGTTTTAAAAACATTTTTACATTGGGTTTAAAAAATGAAAGATATTTCAATGTTACATGATGTTCAGAGTTACAGCATTTTCTAGTGATCTTAACTACATACACATAAAAGTGCAAAAACAACCTTGAAAATGCTTTGGCACACTTCACGTGTTAATCACTGCAGAATGGTTTCAAATTAATGAACAGAGTGCAATTGTTTCTATATAAGTGCCTCGCTCTGGGAGGTAAGTGAAATAGAAATTTAGTGTAGTAGTTTGGAAGACAATGATTAATATTTACATTTATCAGCTGAAAAGCTCCAAAATGTTATAAAAAGGTAACTTTTACAGAGTAGAGTACTTGTTTCCCTGTTAATAGGCAGCACTTAGCCATCTAAAGTCAGTCTCTCTCTTTCTCTTCCCTTCCTTTCTTACCAGAACAATTGTGATGCTGACTGTAATGCCAAATTCATGTATGTTTTTCTTCTTGTTATGCCATTAAGATGACTCATTTGCAATTAGACTATATTGCTTCCTCCTTTTAAAATGTATTTTGTTATTTCACAGTTGTACTTTACTTTTTTAACATACATTTACTTGATCTGTATATTTTTTAACTCCAAACATAGTGCTAAACCCCTTATTTATTCTAAGCTGTTCATGAAGAGAATTTAAATACATCACTGGATAGGTAGATGTACCTGAAGACTCATCACCAAATACACTCCAAAATGTTGTTGTTCATTGTTCCTGTCCACATATTCAAGAGATATTTGATCCAAATGTATAATTTGTGTGAAAACATATAGAAGCTTTGAACTTTCTATGAGGAAAAGAAAATATGGAAAAATAGTATGATATTGTACTAAGGGGCACTGGTTAGGGTATTTATGCTGGGGAAAACAGCAAAATGTACAGAGTCTGACTAGTTTCTTGGAATCTTATGTTTTTAATACTTCTTCAGTATGGAAATCATGCAAAATTACTTGAAAATGGCTGTCAAGTGTTTGATCATAACAGTATAGAATCCCCAAGAATAAAGAAGAAAAAAAATCCCAGTAAAGTTTTGAGAAGGTCTGAATATCAAGTAACAGACTGGGCTGCTGTCTTCATACTTCTGGTGCGTTTTTAACTAGGCTACCTTGTGTTCTTTTCTTTCCTTTCCAAACCCAGTATTTAAAAGTCCCATATGGCAATAGATATTGCTGGAATAGAATGCATACTGTTCTGGAATCAATTTGATCTGAGTTAACTTTCTATATTTTAAAATGCAGCTGAAATATTTTGCCTTCTCTACATTTTCTTTTGACCTGGTCCTTATCCCCTCTCCATCCTTCTCTCATCTGCAGCCCTCTATATGGGTGTTTATGTAAGATACAGAACTTTCTTTTCCAATCCTGTGCAGATGTAGGAGTGTGGGAAAGGGGGGACAGGGAGGGGATAGTATAAGAATTCTTCTGCCCAGTGGCATATATGTTTAGATAACAGACAAGGGGAGATTGAAGGTGACATATTCTATATGTGATAATACCAGACCAGACACATTAGGTATGTGCTATTCACTAATGGGACAAGGATGGGAAAGAATGTGAATAGAAAAGACAGAATTTTACTTGGAACTTGTTGATGCCAGAAACATTAATTAACTTTTGAAGAACAAAGCTGATGTTTAAACTTAATTCTGCCTTGTGATCAGGACTGATGACTCTGCCTTTTACTGGCAGACCCTTATGATAAGAGTTAACTCATGCTTAAGGTCAATAAAAAAACTGAACAGGGATACTGTTAAGGAATAATTCAAAAACATGCTTGTTTTACTTCATATCCTGCTTAGCAGAGACTTCACTGCTCCTGACTGACAGCTCTTTTCAACCGTCAAAGATTTTGGGTCAATAGGTCAATAGATTTAATATCCTGGGGATATCCCCTTCAGATTGCTGATCGGCACCTTACAACAGCCAAAGGCCTGACCTCGGACCATTTGCGGATTTAAACTGAACCAATTGGATGACAAACTAGACTTTGGGAGCCTAATCAGTCGAGGTGCATAGTCTGGTAGTACAGCCATGATCTGAACTGACCAGACACTGAGTTCACCAGGACCTTTTCCTTCTGTAATAAAATTACAGAGAAAAGGAATCATGTGTTCTTGAGCTGTTCTTTGCTGGGCAAAGATGTTTGCAAATCTGAATCAATATCTACAGCTGTACAAAAGCTACAAAAATTTTGAAAACTATTTGTTAGTGGGAAAGTACTTGCTTGTTTCTTAATGTATTTTATAGTGGTTTTGATTGATATTGCACATATGTCATGTGTACACTCTCTTCTTGTACCTGGTGTCATGCATAAAGTAAATGTGACATTATTAGTGACTAATGAACCACAGAAAATTTCATCAAATATCTAAAATTTCCAATCTTATCCATAATTATTTAAAAATATTTAAAAGATAATTATAACTTCCAGTTTTCTTTAGAAATCTCTAGTCTAGCCAGATTTCTACTGGAATTGAAGCACAAGAACAGATCTTCCTCAGATTTACTTTGGTTGTTTTTGTTGTTTTGTTTTTGTGGTTTTTTTCACCAAGGTGGTTTTTGTCTTTCTGGATCCCTATTGTAAACTGGTTGATGGTGATTTTAAGGTCTAAAGACATTGTATTCCCACAAGCTTTAGGAAAACCAGTGGAAAAACAGAGAAGGGAAACCCAGATCAGGTCCCTACTGAGAAAGATACATCTTTGTAAGCTAAAGTACGTTATTAGTCAACAGAGAGTACACATGGGATAGAGACATTACTAATGCCCCAGTTACAGCAAAGGCTTCAGACTTGGCTTGAACCCCATTAGATACAGATAATATAATCATGAGACAGGAAGCTTCATGAGTTATATATCTCATTGTTTCCTTCCCCGAGTCCAAAGCAAGGTCTTGTGCAGGGTCACCAGAAGCTCAAGGATGTGTCACTGACAGCTTGAGGGGAATTGAAGTTGTTAGCATGAGTAGCACTGTCACAGGAGGATTTTTTTTTCTGTTCCCAATGGATCTCCAGAGCTTCCATACACTAATTAATGATGGAGGCTGCTGTTGTGGGAAAATAATATAAAGGCCCAGATTTTCTGCTGCAGGCAAGGAGCAAGGAGTGCTAATTGGGAGGGAGGTGTGAGCAAAGATACCACTTTGCACTGACTGATCATTAGCCAGCTTTTGTCCCTTGCCATGAGTTAGAGCAATCTGAGGGTGATTGTAAATTATGTGGACTGCTAGTGGCACCAAAGGACCATTATGTTAGCTAGGCCTTGCTGGTGTGTGAGTTATACTTGCAACAGTCTATATATTATCTGCTAGGAAGCAGAAGTGGAGAACATCATACTTTTGAGAACAGGCTAAGGACCAGTTTGGACAAGTGGGAGGAAGAATTAGGTGGGGGAAACCTAAGTCCTTTATTGGGATTTCTGCATTAACTTACGTGTTCAAATTGTTCAGATGCTTAGAAAAAGAGTTCTTTGCAGAAGATACTGATGAACAGAAAAGGCTCTCTGGCTGAATACATACCAATGCTTTAACTTCTGCTGCTGCCTGAGGGTAGTGGGTACTGCATCTGCTGAACATCCCGTACAGTGCATTAGGCTGTGGTTCCAGTGCAAAATCAAACTTCTCAGATGTTCTGCTGTAGAAAATCTCTTCTGAATATCTATACAGTGTCCCTTTGACAAGCTCCTTCATGCCTTGGCCTTCTTCCCCTGCAGCTATCTCACAGGGGTGACAGGATTTGGCCAATACATGTGACCAATATGTGTAGGTCAAGGATAACATGAAAAAGGAAAAGGCAAAAAAGGAACAAAGTACATCGTCTATGTCTAAAAAAAAAAATGCCAGTCAAAGATATGGAAGTCTTACTCTGAGTAGGGTTTATGAGATCTAGCAGAAATGTGAGCTTTGCATTTGTTTTTTTTTCCGATCATATTCTATCACAGAGTCAATGCAGAGACAGTCCTTACTGTTCCTGCACGTTATGGTACTTTGGCACTAGGCCATTCTGTGTATACATGCCAAGTTGCTTTTATAAAACCATTAAAAAAGCAGTACTGATTGGATATTTAGAGGGGTAGAAATCCTTAAGGTTAAAATACCAGTGAAGCAGTTATGACCACAAGTGTGTGTTATGTAAGTAATCCCATAAAGGGCTTTCTTCACTGTTGAAATCAAATGTTGTGAACCCTGCATTTCTTTTATAGTGGAACAGCTCAGACTGTTACATGTTTTTATACGTGTGCTACTATTCCATACATTTGTTTTCATGTATTATCTTTTTTGCAGTCATATTTAAAGGCCCCACCATCATACCCGTTACTGCACACACAAAAATACAGTCTCTACCTTAAATTGCTTGTAATCTCTTAACCTTTCAGTTTCCAAATACGTTCAAAGGCATATTTTAAGATAGCAGATAAATACTATTGATAATGTAGCAGAGAACTAATGTGGGCATGATATAAAAAGTTTTTTTATTTAAAATTGTTTGTTTTCATGTAAAAGTTTCCATATCCTGTGAACTTCAAAGTACACTAGGCTACTTAAAGGCAAAAAAAAGATAACCAAGGAGAGAAAGCCTACTATGTCATGGATGGCTCGGATAAGGTGGAGTTGGAAGAAACATTCAAAGAAGAGGAACTAGAGGGCAATCATTGAAAGGACTGGGGAAAAATTTAAAACCAAAAGGGGTACAGCTACTCATACTTTCTCACAAAATTTTGACCAGGTGCTAAAGAATATTGTCGAGACCAATGGGAAAAATGACTTCAAAAAAAAGATTAGACAAAGTCATGCAGGTCAAACACAAAGTTACTGTGTCCTTTTGGGATTATTAGACATGGTGACCTTATGTAACTACCTAAAAGGAATCTGTAAATTGTCAAATGCTGGAAGCAAAGAGAGTATATTCAGGGAACAACCACTCTATTATGTTTCTTCCCTAAACATCTAATACCATTAATCGTCAAAGAGAGGATACACAGAACTTTGATCTGATCCAGTTTAGCAGCTCTCATACACAAGACACTGTCCCTATGTATAGTTGTGGTTGACAGCCGTGTGAATAGTGATGATAAGGTTTAGTCCTTTTATTTACTCTGGATATATTTTAGAGACTCTAGTCCATCCCTTCTTTACAGCTATGAGGTACATCAAACACTCCTGCAACATGACATGAGGTTGCAGTCATGTGGCTATGCCGTCCATCCTCCTCCAATCATTTGAATTGTGTCTGTATCCACCCTTACCTTCTCTGGTTCATGGTAGATGTGACTTCCTCTCAAAACATGAAAATCAATCTAGGAAATTGAACAAAGTCTTTCCTTGCAGCGACATTTGGCCACTCTCTGTATTAGCCCAGTCTAACACTTTCGTATAGAATTAAAAGGTCCGACAGGTCCAAGATTGGCAGTAGTTCAGCTCTCAGCTTACTTAGACCACAATCATTATACCTTACTGACTAGCTTGTGCTTTGGTTTCAGAAGGAGATGAAAAGAGAGGCTGTTTTTCCAGCTGAGGGCAGAGTACAGCTGAGAAATAAAGGTGAGCATATTTCTATTACATGTCCTGATTTGCCCCTATGTTGTTTGATATTCTGACCTTGCTGTGCTGTTTCCCAAATAACTTCAGACACCCCTAAACAGCTGCAGAAGGTGTCACAATCACTGAAAAAAATTATAATATAAATCTAAATATCTGAAATGCATAATAAAATTATTGTCTGGGCTGTAGTGATTCGGTCTCACCATATTTGCGCTTACACATTAGCAAGTCCATACAGACACAGACACACACATAGAAGCACAGAAATGACAGGGGGAAAGGAGCGAAAATTACACAATTATGAGACTAACAGGAAACAAGACAGTGGAGTTGTGATATTGTACCTAAAACAATGTTTGATTCAGAGACTACTTGCCTTAAATGATGTATATTATCAAAGTTATCCTGTGCAGATCTCTATTTTTGTTCTCCGGATTTTGTAATACTCTTTCAGCTTGATACCTTGTTTTCCTTAACTGCAGGATATAATACAATAAAACAGGTATGCATCCATCTGTAAGTTGCACTTAAGTTGATACATGCACTGTGTGTACATATACATAGTATTTTTAGATAATATATAAATGCAGTACATATATAGGCATATATATATGCACACACAAATTAATACTTTGATGTATTTAGCATTTTCAACTAATTATACCTTGCAGTCTCATGTTAATTCCCATTTGAAACATTTGGCACTATTCCTCCTAATTCATTTATATTAATGAGGGGAGGATCCTCTGAGCAATAATCAGTTAAAAATCATGACAAGCTTTGTTAATAAATACCAGATTGGTACATGATACTGTATTGGCTTGTCCTTAATTAGGAAGCACTGGAAGGAGTACCAAGAGGGAAATACTCATAAATTTTTCTTTTAAAGTCTAACTGCTCTCTTTCTGGTATTTGCATCTTTGAAACAGAGAGAAAAATGATAACTTTGAAATTTTTTAATTTTCCTGCACTTAAAACAGCTTATCTTTAATTAAGATGTACATTTGATATAGAAGTTTTTCCAACCAAGTCCATGTAGGAAAAGGAAAATCAAGAGAAACATAAGCAACATTGCTAAGCATTAGGTAATTTAAATACTTAATTTACGTATTAGAAAACTAGAAGTTTTATGAAGCATTTGGGGAGGCTGGATGGCTCGAGGAACTAGTAATGAACTGGTGAAGTCTTAATGTCTAGGTGACTGATTGCAACTGCTTCTAGGGAAGGCTAGAAAGTCATTCCCATTAGCCTGTGAGCAGCAGTGGCTGGGCCCTGCTCTCTTAAGCCAGGTCTTACTCTCAGCCAGGAGTCCAGAGTGAATGGCCATCAAAACAGAATTGGAAGATGTTAGCAAGGACAGGCATGCAATGTCTTTGGAGCCTGAATGGTTTGGAATGATAATGGGTAAGTTGCTCATATAGTCATTGAATTTTTCCTGGCTTTTTCAATCTCAGAATCCTTTAAAGTGGCAACTTTCTCTGGCATCACTTACAGTGATTTTCTTCCCTTCATGTCTCCTAAATACTTAACATCACTGTAGGCTTGCCAATGTGCAATCCAGTGGTGCTTGTTTATGCCAAATATCTCCAGCATATGTATGCTTATTTTATCAGTAATCAGTAATATGAGTTACTAATATAGGAAAAACTTAATTAACAATGCTTAGTTTTTGAGATCTACTGAACAACAGAATGGCAGGGACTGATGGCCCTGTTTTATGCCATGGTGGAAACTGAAGTTATCACTTCTTCTTATCAGGATCTTTGGAATAAGTTAGTGCTTTGAAGCCTGAATCATGGATGCACTGATCTGGAGTGCAGCAGCACTGAACTCTGCTCCTGCTAGGACAGTGCTGGTAGGCAGGATATGCTACTTTAAGCCTGGTTTGTGCTGGTCAGATGGGCTTGACGGTGACCTAACAGGGAACCCTACAAATACTGCTTACACACTCATTTTATCTGAAACTTTTTTAGTCCATCTGTAGCATACCCTTGCAGCCCTTCTTTCTTCCACCCATTTGTTCATGTCTGTACTTTCAGAAGAGAAGTCTTTGTACTGTGACATTCATGGGGGTGGGGAAGATACGAGGGTTAGTTGTGGGCAGGCACTTGGCACAGTGCTTAGTCTAGCTAAGCACTTCTGATCTGGAAGGCAGGAGACCAGCCTGGGGCACTGCTTCAATTTGTGAACTTGTTCCTCCATTTTCCCCTCCAACATTTGTTTGTCCAGTCTGTTCATCCTGGAAGCAGCTTGAGGCAGAGACTGTTTCTTACAGCGTATGTATGCAGCTCCTGGCACAGAGAACTGGACCTCCCTTTGGACCTCAAAGAACTGCTAAAGAACAAAAAGTCCTGCAGGGGCAACAGGAAGAGAAAAACTCAAGAGGCAGCGTGCAGAGAGGGGCACCGTGTGGGAGGGATGGTATGAGGGGAGCATCCCATGTGAGTGTGAGGAAAGACTTTCCAGGGCAAACGAGGGGCAAGCCCATTGAAAAGAGTGGGGTAGTGACAATGTCTTCTGGTATAGCTGTCCTTAATGGAGATGGATCAAGCCCTTGGCTGGTGGCAGTGGATGGCAGGCCCTGGGCACTGTGGGAACAAGTGGAGGGCTGTCGTGAGAAGGCAGAGTAGACATACAGTGGAAGTGGATCTGTTTTGAGAAACTGGTTTTCAGACATTTCCCTGTATCAAAGTTTCTCCGAATAGCTCTTAACCCCCATTACACCTTCTCATTTTATGTCTTTTCAAGCCCTACTCTGTTTACTCACTCTATCTTTTCTCTTTCAGGACTTAATGTCTCCTGAATTAATAGTTCAGAAAAGCTGCTGTGTTTAGGATCAGAGAGGCCTGAGGAGATTATTGCTGAAATTAGGTGTTTAAGAAAAGACTGGATGTGGCACTTAGTGCAATGGTCTCATTGACATGGGGGTGTTAGGGCAAAGGTTGGACTCGATGATCCCAGAGGTCTCCTAACCAAATCGATTCTGTGAAAGCAGAAGAACCTCTTATGAGACTGGGTTTTGTGTCCTCCTCTAACCAAGTCTGACCTCCTACTGGTCTCCCCTTTCTCTGGTGCTGAGACACAACATCAGTTTTCTCTTGGGTGAAGGGAGGCTGGGAGGGAAATGCCGAGGGAAATACCAAGGGTTGAGGGAGAAAAGGGATTGCTGGGGCAGGACAGTGTGGGGTGGATGCTCCAATGAGCACTTCCCAGTCTAAGCATCTTGTCACCTGAATCATCAGTAGTGTTTATGACTAAAGAAATAAATATCAGTACCTTACTGATTTCAAAATCTGTTTAGCAATCCTGAGCAGAAACTCTCACTGTTTGTCAAATAAGAGTGAGAAAAAAATAATTATTGGGAATTTAATTAATTTTTACTATCTTTTAATAGCTTATAACAAAAGATAAAATATTTCTAAAATAATAACCTGAAAACTGTTTAAAAAATCACATGACAGAATCCTTTTAAATTTACCAGTGACAGAATCATTGCAAATGTATATCAAACAGCTGCTTTCAGATGCAGGTAAGCTGCTATTGAGAAGAGATTTAATCCTAACTGTTTATGCCTGCTTTTGATGATAGTGCAGTTGAGTATTGTGTTATTTAATAATGCATTCAAGCACCTGTTTACAGAAGGTATGTTCCACTATGGTCCAAAATGAAAACAACCCCATTACTTGTCAGGGTTTCATTCATAATTCTTGTATCATGCTCTGATTAGAGTATACATTGAACCTCAGATGAGCATTACCTGAGGCACATTGAGTTAAATGCACTGTATAAACTAGGCACAAACCACAAAGCTACCTTTAACTTGCACAAAACAGCAAGTAGAAATTGATTAAAATATACATTCTACTGATATAACGGCTGGTCTCAGTATAAAAATTAATTAATGCTAATAGTACACAATCAAAACTGCTTTTAGAAATCTTCTTAGAACATTAACTAAAATGTTCATCCTTTTAATGCATTTGACTGAACCTCTGAGACTAAAAGCTTTGCTTCCTCCATGCAAATGTGAAAAAAAATCACAGCCTGAATTTTCAAGTGGTTATTTTATAGCAGCCTCCCCCAGCCATTTGCTTTTGGATTTCTTGTTAACCTGAGCCTGATCCCAGGCCATGTGTGAGGTTGTACTATTAGCTACTACAGATTAAGGTGGCAGCCCTGGGAATCGAGGCCAATAACATATGCAGATTGAGCCACGGAGCAGAGAAGAAGATAACTAAATGAAAAAAGGGGAAAGGGTATTGTGTTTAAAGAGGCAGCTCAGAGATATTCTAGGCTTTTGGCTCATAGTTATTCTGAGCACAAGGTATGAATATTTGTGAAAAAAAACTTCAGGGCACTCTCTTCCTCACAGTCCTGGTTTGTTTAGTTGGTTTTTACCAAAGACATTTCACTTTATTGGGATGAATTTTCCTTAGCTGATTTCATTTCCAAAACATAAAACTTTAAAGAGCTACTGCTGTGGGCACAGCAAAGGTCTAATCCTCTGTCTCCCCCAGGATCTTGTGAGAGGTGCCTTGGACTGGCCTTGGACTTTGAGTCTCCACAGCAATAATTCCCTTTGGATAGTGTCAAATCTGTCAATATCATTGGTGCATATCTCCAAGAAAAAGCCTTCAGTCTGGGATATGAGTTATTTAATAATAGAAGTGGGTTTGATACATGCATTTTATATGTAGATACACATATGTGTACACATATACACATATATAAAGTCTCATTATTCACAGATACTGAGTTATTCTCTGTCTTCTCCTCACTATTTGTCCCCTCTCCTTCCTACTCCACCATCTGACTTTTTCTTCTCTTTCTCAGAATCCACCTTAAACCTTTCTGAATTTCAGGTCCCTTTTTCCCCCATTTCCCCAGATACCTCTGCAGCTTTCTAAAAATCCGGAGAGGCATAAAACCAAAAATGGCTGGCCTCAAAGATGTGCTGCCAAAACCTACAGAGACAGTAACATTTTACATTGTAAAATGGTTTTATCTGGACCTTATCTGTCAAGAGATCCAACAAGAAACGTGGCATCTTGACATACACGGTTTTTCACACTTCCAGCACCCATTGTATTTTTTCCTATTTATGTTTTTAGCAAAGTGTGGTGATGCAATTTGATAGCACCATTTAAAAAAAATCTTCCTTTGAATTATATAAACATAAGTAAATCCCCACTTTGTTGATGTGCTCAGCAATCCTGGAAAACAGGAACACTGGATTCAATTTCCAGCTCCTACACGAGTTGGAGATAGTTGCTTGCACTCCTTATTTGTCAGCTTCCCCTTTTCAGAGGAAAGGACCACAGCTTGTTTCTCCTTTGCTCCTTCTCAGTTTTGTGGAACTAGTTTTGGTTAAGTTCCTCATTTCCCTGAGGAAACTCGGGGAAGTTCATCCAGAACAAACCACCTCCTGCCTTCAACACCCGCTCCCCTCTGCTTGTGTCCTAGTATGATCAGCTTCACAGTGGCTAATTTACCATCTCAGCTTTGATTTGGGTACATATTTCATTGCCCTGTACTTTCTTTACAGGTACAGCGTATTGTCTTTGTTCTTTTCTAGGTTTACAGTGACCTAGGCCATCTCAGCCATAAATATCTGTCACTGCTGTCAGAAAGATCCAAAGTCCTGTTCCTCCACGGAGAGATACTCTCAAGGCAATCTCTGATGCTATCTGTTCCATTCTTTTTTCCCGTCCTTATACATTTTAATAACAAAAACTTTAACATACAGAAACATTTAATCATAAGCCAGGTGGGATCTAACTAGCACTTTTTTTTTTTTTTTTAATTTGCATTTGTTCTATGTTTCAAAGACAATTTAACATTGCAAAATCTGAACAGATGATTTAAGGAGATATTATTAATGGAAATATTAAACAATTAAAATCAAACCTTTAATGGAATTGAACAAAATATTCGTTCGCCCTGCCAAATGGAGTGAGTAGTTACAGGTTTTGAGAGGACAGATGGATGTGTGGTAAGCCATCTAATTTCCTGGGTAGCTAGAGATATCAGCAAGCTACCTAGAAAGACATGGATAACTGGACCTGTGGGATACTCAGGTGAAATGATCCTAAAAAGAAGACAGCTTTCTTTCAGTGGTATTTACTATCACACATTAGAGAAATTGCTAATCATTAAAGAATGATGTATAAGAAGAAAATACAGTCCATGATTACAAACTTTACGGTTTGTACCTGGGGATGATGAATTATTGATGGTCCTGAGAAAATCTCCTTCCTTTTCACTGTTTCAAAGCAGACAGAGATGAAGTTGTATGTGACGGATGCAGCTAGAAGACTGGTGAAAACACACTGTGAAGGGAGTGAGCAGCAAGTCTTCTGGCTCTGGCTTGAACCTGTTTGAGAACTGGTAGGACCCTCACTGGCTATGCCAACTGCATTAAACAAGATTGCTAATAAGCACTTCAACTTAAGGAAAAACTCACTGCTTTAAAAGAAGGGCTTACCACAACACTGGTCCAATGGAGCAAATATTTGATACAGGAAATCCTTGTACAATGTGGATTTTGTCCGAGCATTTTCATTGGTAGTATCATGCCAAATTACATAAAATCTAATATAAGAGTGGATATACTGGGGAAAGTCACAGGTCCATCAAATCTAGTCTACTGTCTTTTAAAAATAGTTTGTAATGGATGTTTAAAGAAAGAATTTCAGAAGAAAACAAACTTAGATACTTCCCCAATATAGTCTCCCAGTTTCTGGTAACACACTATACAAGGGGATTCTGAGCTGAATGGGACATCTGATGTCTCTTGAGAGACTTCTCTTTCACAGTTTCCAACTATTCTCTGAAACTATTTATACTTTTAGCATCCAAAACATATTCAGGCAAGGAGTTCCACAGTTACAACAAAAGATACTTCCCTTAGTTTGTTTTAAATCTGATACTTGATATTTCACTTCAGACTGGCAATCCAAATTACTTTGGCATCTTTTTTTTTTTTTTTTTTTTAAATTATAATAGTTAGTATAGGACCTATCATTTGTTATATTTACTTTGGAGTTTTTTCCTTTGTATAGACTTGCATTTTATTTTACTTGCCATTTCACCACCCAGCTACTCAGCATCGTATTTTTCTCATCTAAACTTAACTCTCTGAAAACCAGATACCTAGTCTAAGCTAGATCTGCCCTATGACAGGCATCTAAGAGAAACAGAATGAATCATTGGCTGCAAACACCTTTGCTTTATTTATTGCTTATAGCATCTCCATTAATTCATTTCTCTGTAAACCTACTAATACTGGAGAGGTTTTTTTTGCAATATCTCCAACAAATTTGCCCAGTAGAGAAATTAGACTTACTGCTCTACAGAATCCTAGATCTCCCTCCCGACTCCAAAATGCTTTTAAAAATTTGTATCATATTTCCCACCTCCATTCCTTTGGTACTGAGGCCAATTTAAGCACTAGGTTACACACCACAGTGAGTAGTTTGGCAATTTCATATTTGAGTTCCTTTAGAGCTCTTGCATGAATACCATCTGGTCCTGATGATTTGTCACTATTCATTTTATCGATTTGTTCTTAAATCTCTTCTACTGACACATCAATTTAAGAGAGTTCCTCAGATTTGTCCCCTCATAAAGAATAATTCCAGTGTGGAAACTTCCCTAAACTCCTCTGCAGTGAACACTGATGCAAAGAATTCATTTAGCTTTTCTGACATGGCCTTACCTTCCTTGAGTGTTCTTCTTACACTTGTAGGCCTGATTGAATCTCTGGCAGGCTTCCTGATTCTGATGTATTTGAAAAAAAAAAAAAATATTATTTTTATACCTTCAGGAAGTTATTTTTCAAAATTTTGGATCTCCTGCACTCTTTTGGTTTTGTGTTTAGGCTGCTACAGTTTATATTCTTTTCCATTTTCCTTTGTCAGAAAACATAGCATGAGACACAACAAATAAAGGAAGCAAACAAGTAGGTTATTGAGGACAGGGTAAGAGAGAAAAAGTAACAAAAATACAAGACTCTTAGGTATTCTTAAACAATCAAGAACACCATCAAATGTCATTGCTTGCCTGTCTCCTCCAGATATTGTGAAAAACGTGAATTCTACTAAAGAGTTAGAATGATTACTAGCTAATATTTGACAAGTTCTAATTTAAATTTTTTTATCACATTTGAGAAAAGTTGCCTGATATTTCTGATATCCAGCAGTCTGTGGAAAAGCCACATCAAAGGGCACTAAAACTTTTTTGTCCCATTTTAGTAGAGAATGAAGTGATTTCAGACCAAACAGCTATTGCAATGAGCCTCATAGCTGTATTAGCAGCAAACTTTTACTGGTTGGCTTCAAATCTTTTCATCCAGCTTTCAACTCAAATTTACAGTTCCATTTGTATGTTCTCTCTTTCAGTTCATTGTCTTTTCAAGCAGGCTTCATTAATGTCAGCATATTTTTGTTTTCTCTTTCCTTCTCTTTCTGCATTTTATTTGAAGAAATATAAAATAGCTGAATGTAAGTGAAACTTTCTTCTCTGTATCTGAATTCCATCAACTGAACAATAACATGCATAAGGGGCAGAACTTCTGCACATGATGCTGTTGTATATTTGCTAATGCAGTGACATAAAGATTGGAGAAATAGTGAAAAAAAGATATATAAAAGGGAGAGGGAAGGCTGAGACAAAACTAACCATGAGTTCCCTACTGATAGATCTTGTTTGCAGTAAATATTTAGAGGCAGGTTAGAAATTTGGAGGAGAAGGAGAAAACAAGAAAAAGAAGTAGCTCGAAATAGATATTTTCTAGCAATTCTGTTCATGCTGCTCACAGAGCTCATTATGAATCCAGGCCAAGGACAAAGACCCAGGACAAAACAGTAGGACACAAAGATAAATCTTTTCCTCGTTTTCCTTTACTCAGTGCAGAAAAAAGAAATCAAATAGTCTGAACCATAAAACTATAAAAGCTGGTCCGCATCATTAACACTAACTATGGAGCAACACAAAAAGAAAACTATTTGAGAATTTGTAAGGGGAACCTCTCTCCTCCACATGGTTTCTCCTCTGTGAAGCCCCTTCACACCATGCCTGATCGCCAGAGTTTTGTCATCTAGGTGATCTTTGTGTGAGGCATCAAGGACCTTAAATTTACATCATGTCTTTAGCTTGAAATTTACCGCATTAACATTCCTGATGAGACATTGAACAATATTTCTGCTTGCTCTTTGCACCTTAGCAAAGAACAATCATCAAGGCAGCTATGTGTATAGTATGAACACAGGAGTACCAGAAGGCTTGTGTGGCTGGTTTTCCACTGGTCATTTCTCCAGTAGAGCTTTTAATGGACAGAATTTTTTGTTTCCAGTTATGTGCCATGTTTAAAACTTAAAAGAAGAATAAATAGTTCTCTGTTTTTTTCCGTTGACCATTCCATCAGTAAATAACAACCACAGAAATCTTTTTCTTGTAATAACTTTGCTCATGAAAATTGCTTGATTTTCATGCTTACTTTAATTGATTTTAATGGGGCTAATTATGTCAAGGAGGTGTTGTCTCTTGTGAAATAGTTTTCAGGATTAGATTTTTGGATAACATCAGGTAGAAAACCCCCATTTTAGACATATATCTGAGGCAAGGCTGAGAATCACAATTAAGGGTGCAATTCTCGTTAATGGACTAGTGCAAAAATGTTTTATTTCTTCCTTTTGTGCATAGCAAAATTTTACTGTGTGTAAGTATTGAAACTGGGTTAACATCAACTCTTTGCTGACTAGATTGTGCCTTTCTGGACTCTGAGGAAGTGGTGACTGCTTCTGTTTGACGAATTTGCCATTTCAAGGCAGTTACATGTATCTGTAACTCGGTCATCTCAGAAAGCAACAAAAAGAAATGTTCACCATAGACTGACTATCCTGGGAGGACACCATTTGGTGAAAATATTGCTTCTTTCTAACAAGTTAATGAGAACATAAAGAGGAGCTAAACAAGTTTTTTATTTAGCTGTGTTTTCCCGATTTTTCTTTGAAAAGCATGTAATTTCCTTGCATAGGAAGCAAATATCTTTGCATTATAGTGCAGAAAGAGATGCAGATGGTGAAGGGAGGTGCCAGCTAAGGCAACACTCCAGCTCACATGAGCTGGTCATGGCCACACAGCTGTGCAGAGCCCTCCATCCAGAAGAAGACAGGATCTAGGTCTAAGAAAGACTAATCAGGGTATTAGTATTTTTTCATGCTAAGAACAAGAAAGGAGGATAACTAGTCAATTTTCTTCTTACACTACTTTTAAATTATAAAATTACACAGTCACAGTTAGTGTTCAGATGTTTGAAGTACATGTAGATGCTTCTGTCCTCACCTGGAATTGTGGGTGCTCTCTGAGATGGCAAAACAGGCCTTTTTCAATTTAGTGCTTGCAGGGTATTTGAAAAATTCAACATTAGATTTCATATAAACAAGATTTTTCTCTTTATTTTATTAATT
Organism: Cariama cristata; assembly: GCF_000690535.1. Classification (NCBI taxonomy): domain Eukaryota; kingdom Metazoa; phylum Chordata; class Aves; order Cariamiformes; family Cariamidae; genus Cariama; species Cariama cristata. The sequence goes on along the minus strand of NW_009631206.1, from coordinate 60,859 downwards.
TATTTTGCTTGAGAAAGTAACTAATCTGTTGGAAAAGCAGAGAAAGTATATGTAGGTATATTGTTGCTGTTCACCCTGTACTGTCTCAAGTTCTAAAGAACATCTTATTTTTAATTTTGCTGCATATGATTCCATATAACATAGAGTGTTACTAGTGCTGCTGTGTACAGTGTCTCAGGGGATCATCAGTATACTTATAGGTATCATACTCAGAGGTAACAAAGCTTATGGACTCTGTGCCATAACATATTTTGCTTTGATTCTTCAACTAGGACACAATGTAGCGTTTGCGAATACCATGGTGTATTGATATGGTACCTGTTAGCATGTAGAGGGTTTGATGAGTTAGACATCTTAACTTGGCATTCTACAGTTAGCTGTTTCTCCTGTTTACAACCAAGTTACACTAATTTAATGATTCTGCATTCTACAAGAATTTAATGATTCACAAAAAGACTATCAGACCACTTGAACATCCCCTAACTTTCTAATTCATATTACCATAATATTGTCAATTACAGTAATATACGTCTGATGATTCACTTTACAGCAAAACTTCATCTGGATTTCTTGTTAATCTATGTTGTGTCAGTGTTTAACACCAAATATAAATAAATGCCTCAGAAATTGATTGTCAGAAATAAAACCCAATGTTAATCAGACTACTTAATAGAATAATGTATATGTACTAAAGTTTGTTATTTATTGTTGCAAACTAGCCTATTTTCAGTAGGCACACCAACATCTGGTTGATTTTCTGAGAAGAGATGAATAAATTTCTCTGAGTTAGTGGGTAACAGTGATAGTGACAGAGACATCAGTAACCCATCTCATGTCCGGACAGTGATCATCTTGTTGCAGAGGAGTATATGCGAGCACTTTCTAACAGAAAAAAACAACAGCTGCACTGCATTTACAGAAAGTTATCTTAGCTGATTTATCAGCTTGCACTCAGGACAAGCTTTTCATCTGCGCTCATATGCGAAGCTAAGTTATTGTAATGGAGGCCACCAGCAGGCTAAGAAGGAAAGGAATTTAAAAGTTTAGGAGAAATACATGTCAAAATCTGTTTAAGACAATATGAAAAACTGATCACGTACGTACAAATAGGTGAAAATTCTTTTTCAGCTTTATTTACCTGGGAATGAATTTCAGTTTGAAGAGGCCTTTATGTCGTTTCAGGCAAAGCACCTAAGATATAAGCAATTTTCAACAAGAGTACTACACATTTGTCTTTATAACAATTTGTATGTAACAGCTTTTATGCAAATGACACTAAAGTGGCACCTTTTTTCTAAATTGGACATTTTTATGGTTATAATTTTCTTCTGTAATAACAGCAAAAAAATGGCTGTCCCAGTGGAGTTGAGCATTTCATGTCTAGTGCTGTTTTGTGAAGTTGGAATGACAAGTTTCTTTCATTTGTGCAAAGAATGACAAAAAAAGTATTTTTTGTCATTTTTGTCTGACTTGGTTGAGGCAGTTACACTTGGAAGCAGCACCAGTCCCCTGACACCAACCTCTTCTCTACCAGCAAGAGTGGTATCATAAAGTCATCATAAAACTTAAAGGAACTAAAAAAATATTACATTCTCTCTGTTTCTGCTCTTTGAAGAACATAAATTACTTTGTTAGTTTAAGCAGTTGCTACTTTGATTTGGTCTTTGGCATTGAATCCCACTCGTTTTCCAGATTTCAGACAGGTGACTTTTACAGACCATGGTCTTGAATTTAATTTACTACAGTACAAGAGAATCTATGTATTTCATGCAAACATCTCAAGGCATTAGTATAGTAAACCAAGTAAAATAGTCAGGTTCTTGTTGCTTAATTGACTATGCAGTTCTGCAACAGTGGTGTGAGAAATTCTGGGTCTTTAACAATGGTTAAACTCTGTCCCAGTTACTAATTAATTAGTGATCTGTAACCAAGAAACTTTGTGATGGATGATTTTTCCCCCATGAAGTGATAAATTGGTAGAGCTTAATTGAGGCATACAAGAAGATTAACAAAGTCAAAGCTGAAGTCTGATACTTCATCTCATAAAACAGAATCTCATAAAATATCAGCTGTACTATTTAGTAGAAAAACCACAAATGTCTATTTTAATGCAAACAGCCAATAAATGCTAAAACCCCTTGTGTGTGTCTCTCTCAACTATGTATGTAATACCTATATACTTTCTATATATAAACTAGCTAAATTTGAAGTCTTTTTTTAATCATTCTTCTGTTAGTGCTGATTTTCATTTCTGCCACTCAAACATTACCAGTAGTGCTCCTTAGCACTCTGCACATTGACTTAGGTAACTAACACTAGCTTAGGAAAGTACATACATACCTGAGTACAGCAACTCTTCAAAAGAAACTGGCTGGCTGGCTCAGCCTGGGTCCATAAACTGTGTCCTTCACCATACAAAAGCCTAGGGCCACATGGAAACAAACTCATGGTTCAGCTGCACCTTGAATCCCCCAAGCCCAGGGTACACTGTTCCTGCTGTTGTTTCCAGCAAAGACTATGCAGGATTCTAGAATTGCATAGAGCACAGAAACTCGGTTACACTCCTTGTCTTGAACACAAACAAAACAGGATACTTAATCAAGATGGTATATTTCAGACACTAGAAAACAATGCTACATTTTGAGGAATAGAGTTGTCCACTGCTTAGCTCATCCTCCTACATGAATGGGAGAAGATCCCATACAGGAGAAGAAAGGCCTAGAAGAGCCCTCTGTTTCTCTTCAACTTGGACAAAAGGCAGAGGAGGTATCCTCATAGCCAGAGGATACTGTAGGAGAAATGGAAGGGCAGCTGTCATTTTCTGAGACAAAATGCAACAAGCCATCCTTTGGAGAAGGGAGATCAGAGTTCAGTCTTCCTGTAGCCCAACCAAAACAACATGCTGCTTGTAGCTTGTTGTGTTTGACATCTGAAACTTTGATTTTAAAACTGCTGTGGTTGCTAATTCATTTGTCCTAAAAAGGCAAGACATAGATGTTGATCCTTTCTTCCAAGGGCCAAAAAACTACACGGTTGGTGTCTTCATTTAGCTTTTTTGGGACTGGACATCTAGCACGGATAACTTGCTCCACTTTCATTATAGGAGGTAGAGTTATCTTTGAAACAAATCTTACGCAGTTTGTGGTCCGTAAGTCACTTGGTACTTGGGACACATCATAGACTTAACCTTAAATATTGTATGAATGCACTGAAAGGTCAAGTTCACCTCTTTCTTTTAGAATTCTTACAGCCTGAAATGGTTTTCATTAGAAATATAAGATGTTCACTCTCTGCTCAACAATTTCTGTCTTTGAAGTTCCTGTGTTTTGGACTCTACCTTCCATTTCGGCTATACAGTATCTATACATATAATTGCTGAACTGTCAGAGTCAAGAGTGACTTGAAACATCTTAGAAGTCCAGCCAAGGCAAAGCTTCAAAGCAATTAAAGCAATAACCGTGTGTGCAAAAGGAATTTCCTGAGAACAATGACTGGAGGGAGGAGTTGATTACATTAATAAGTATATTAGAATGTTAACCCTGAAATTTTTCTTCTAAAACCCCAGAGAAACCTCTGTCCAGAGTCATTAAAATTCCTATAGACAGATACTGGCAACCTCCATCCTCCTAGCCCAGAAAAAGAAAACAAAGCATTGTGGACACAGCTGAGTAGGTGAAGTGTTTTGTATGTTTGGGACACTCCCACAGAAATCATGTCTTGTCTTTAATCATTTGGATTACTTAAATAATTTCTCAGTACACCATCTAATTTATAAATATCTGCTTATGAAGAAGCACTTCTGGTATTATGTGCATGGGGGTTAATGCATTATTTACATTTTAGAAGCACAAATATCTTTTTCTCAGCATAATATTAATTAATAAATACTTTGTGCATTTAATAGTGCCTTTCATCTGAAGACCTCAAAGCATCTCTAGACTTTTACAAGTGGGCAAACTGAGGCAGATAACTACTAGGCTGTATTTTCAAGGTCACTCTGTATGTTCCTGGTGGAGCTAGCAATGGATGCCCTTGTGTGTTGACTATGAATCCTGAAACCAACCCCTCTGGCCAATTGCACTGCGTGAGCAACTCTGTGTACACTAATATATTATTAATTTCTGACAGTCTAATGGTTTACTTAGTTTGATATACCTTTAGGGCTTTATAATTAACGAAATATGTGTTAACATTAGTATTAAAAATACTTTTTTTTTCAAATATTCTGTGGAATCTTCACAAATGTTCGCCTTTCTGTCCCTGAAAATTAGTGATGAAAACAGCTCATACAGGATATTGAATGAAAGGGTTGACTTCACAAAAAAAAAATTTTTTTTTTCAAACTCTTCTAAATAAAATGTTAAAAAGAGTTTGAATCATAGAATCATAGAATCATTATGGTTGGAAGAGACCTCAAAGATCATCAAGTCCAACCGTATACCTGATGCCACCCTGTCCACTAAACCATGTCTTGAAGTACCACATCTAAATGTTTTTTGAACACCTCCAGGGACGATGACTCCACCACCTCCCTAGGGAGCCTGTTCCAATGCCTAACGACTCTAACAGTGAAGAAGTTCTTTCTAATGTCAATCCTGAAAGCACTACATCATCACTCAATAAGCAGGGCTAGAAAAGAACCCAAGTTTTAAAAAAGAATTTTTTTTTTTTTTTGAAAGTCCTAATCACCTCAGGCCTAATTAACGTTTGAACCATGGCCTCTTTGCGCTTTTCTGGCAACATAAAGGAACCTGGAAGTGTGCGTATATGTTAATATACTCTTCCATAATGGTCTAAAGAGATTTAAAGACTCTGGGAAAAATATATTGTTTCTATGTTACTCTCTATAGTTCTTATTACTTTAATTCAGCCGGAAAAATAAAGTAATATGAGTTCTTCCAATAATGTTTTTAGTTTCATACACTGCATATACGTCTGACTAAAAGGCGTTTTGGTGCAACCTCTGCTAACTGGAGTCATCACTGCATCATGAATAATCAAATGAGATTAGCCAACTGTGTCCAGGTCCAATTGTCCTATTATTGTCTGCAGAAAAAGCGTCCATTGGTTTTAGACTACTTTATAGTCTACTACAATAATCCCTGCTAGCCTATCATCAGGAAACCACCCGAATGCCAGGTTTCTACTTAAAAACTTGAATGTTCTTTATCCATTCTTGCTTATCTGCTATCTATCTGTAGGATGCATGACAGTTCACTATCCCTGTCATCCTGGTATGTTTTGTGCTTCGTTAATTATGAAAATCACATGGTGATTACAAAGCCTTCATGTGCAAATCAGAAAACATGATGCACACAGTTATACATAGCCATTTACTGCGCCCGTCAGTCACTGCAGGATCTCAGAAAGAAGGCTCACAATTCCCCTTACAACATTATTTCGTAAAAGTGTTCATTTTCTATAGCAAGGTAATGGACTGAGATAGGGCACAGATCCTCATCTTGCTTTCCTTGGTGTAAATTAGGAACAGCTCCTTCAAGATCAGCACAGTTGCTCTGAATAAGTAATGGAGATCAGAATCTGGCTCACGAACCTTGCATATTCACTATTAAATTTGGAAAAGGGATCCCCTGTCTGTCTCAATTTCTCAAGTGCTATCTGTCTGTTACCAGGCACATGCACATTAATTGTGTGTTTTAAAACTTTGTTTGGCTGAACTTGTCATCCTAGGCTAAAATTGTGTGACCTAACTTGTAGTAGCTTTTGCAGTGAAGGTATCATTTACTGTTGAGTATATTTTACTGTGCTGTTATAGATCTTTTCACTCAACCAGCTGTCTAACATGTTGAATAGTCTTTCATCTTGTCAAACACTTCCATTCCCCTTTCTACAGCTTTCTCAGCCAACATGTACACACCTAATCAATCTAATGCCACTGTCTCCAGACTTTAAAACCAAAAAGCACTGCCCAAACTACTTTTTTAAAGAGACAGTCATCCTTTTCCAGTAAATTCATCATCAAGAGGACTGATAAATTGTTAAATGAGAAGAAACACTTCTCTGAAACTGTTACTCTAGGTCCAGCCTTAGAGCTCTGGTTCACTCACTGAATCTGTCATTCAGTAAAGGCTGTTGGGGGCTTCCCTTCACACTGATGGTGTATATGTTAATGTAATTTAATTTAATAAACATCTTACCCATGAAACTGAGCTTAAATCCTCTTGCTGTTGCTTACATATACTTTTTTTTTTTTTTTTGCCATTTTTAGGCAAACAAGATTAGTCTGCCTCAATCTGTTCAATGCCATTTTTCTTTTTTTTTTTTTTTTCTCCTTATCCTTCATCAATGGGAACTCCATTAGTAGATTGATATTTATATGATACAGGAGGCAGGTGAAAAAAAGCCATTGGCTTTGCTTTCAGGTGGCCCCTGCTATGTGATACAGTATATACCTTACATGGTATGGAGTATTCATTAGGGCTGCTTTTATTTTTATTACTTTTATTTTTATTAGATATATTACCTCCTGAGACTGTATGAAGTGAACCATGTCAGTGGGTGAGATTACTACTCAGTTAATAGCAGTTCTGAAATCAGTCAATTGGGAATAGGCTATGTTGCAAGAACCTCTAAAATGTGTATATGTGCAGTGGGGGACAGGGTAGCTCTCCGAAGAGGAAGGTTTTTCTTCTGTTGCCAGATTCTCTGATGGAACATTTTTCAATTGCATGCTCATTTCTATATGTGCTTTTAGTTAAAACAGATAACAACACCTGAAACAAACACTTTTATAGCCAGCAGGTACTCATGAAATAGAGAGGCCTGAACAAACAGGTAGAGGTGGATGCTTTGTATTTTCAGTCTGGTTTTGAATTACTAAGGATGGAGGGAGGTAAAGACACTTCAACCTTTAAGCCCCTTTGACATTCACAAAGTGCTAAAAGTCAGCTGGGGTCTCAGCTCTGACAAATTTGCATCTCTTTGAATATGACGCTTGAAAAGCCAAGCCGCTAGATTAAATTTTGCCATGGAGAAAATGAGAAAGGCTTCCATCTCCCAGGTCTACTGGGAGGATCTTTATGGTTGATTTACTTTTTTAAAATAAATGTTTCTTTATGTGTTTCCTCTAGTTTGTGTCCAGCCTTCCTCTATCATGCATGCTGTAACTTCTGCCAGTTATATCAGCCCACAGTAAGTCAACCTGGGCAGAGTACAAGGTGAAAGAATATTTCAAATCTAAACTGCATATCCCTTCTGTGTTTTTTGATTAAAATTTGCAAGCAAACCTTGGAATAAACTATACCTGACGTGACTTCTAAAATAATTTACGCAGTTTATAAACCAGGGGCTAAATCCTACAAACCCTCCCTATGCCATTTGTATGCAGAATTGCTGCAGGTTTGCAGGAGCGGGCCCAGCTATGTAGCTGAAACCTTACTCTAGAGGACAGTAGGCAGAATAATGATTATAGTGAACTCATAAAAATAATAAACTGATTGCCCATTGAACAAAATCTACTAAAGTATGAATTTTCTAATGAGCTGCTGCTGTTGTTCAGGCTGACTTATCCTGCATTAAGTCAACAATGACACCACTGACTCCTGTGGACTTGCCGCAGGGAAGGTGAGGGTAGGATTTGGCACTGGTTTAAGTGTGGAATTGTTTCAGTTAATGACGAATAAAATGATGTATGTGGACACAACTGTTTCAAGGTTTATAGAAGCTTATAATATGGACTCTATTTATTTGTTGAATATTTATGCCAACTCTTGAATTTATAACAATCTCAGGAAAAAAAAAATCACAGATGTTGAATGTAAACATTGTTGTAAAGTTCATTGAAGAAATCCCAAGTACACTGCTGTTGTCCTTGCGTTACTGAAGAAGGCCAGTGCTTGAAAACACACCGGATTTTACAACAAAACTTAATACCCCTCCCTTGTACCTACATTTGCTACTACAGGAGACTCTTTTTTGGAATTTCTAAGGCAGAATAAACATTTTTTTTGTGAGCCAGAAGAAGAATCCCTCAGTGCTGTACTTTGCTCTGTCTTCAGTATACGTGAAATGTGTATGTAACAGAGATCATACCCAGAGCCAGAAGGAGATGTTGTGTGTGAAGGCTTTTTTTCCCCTCTACACAAAATTTGTTTGCAAACTCTGTGCACAGCGTAAGTTATGAAAATCACATATAGCTAGTTTTTCCTTTTTTATTTTTATTTCCTTGCTGGGTTCTTATAATTTTCTGGAAGATCACATTGCATTAGAATGAAATGTGATCTGTAGTTAGGACTCAACGATGCATCCTGCAGTTTTAACTCAGTCAGTTGGGTTCCGATTTAGCCCAAAGTGTGTCTCTTGAAATAACTCCGGAGAGCAGATTGATGATATACTTAGCAGAGGAGTAACAGCATTGGAGACTGCCAGTACTAAACAATCCAGTTATTAAATGTATCTAAGCATCTGAAGAAGTCTAACTTTCTGGAGAAGAAAAGGAAAAAGATCTAGGAACCCAACAAAGCTACTGTTGATGTTGATGGGAACAGTGAGGTGTACAGAGCACTTTTTAAAGGACTTGAATATGTGTCCAGTTACTGTAAACAGATTCTGAGCATCTTAGCCTCAGAATTTGACTGCCATGTCAGAGTCTTATTCAGGTCTGTTTGCTTCAGTTGACACTGTGGCATTTCAGTTGCAGACGCAGAAGTATCGTCTCTTTAGAGGAGGAAGTAACTCCTTTCCAGCAACTAAGTGGTTTAAAGCTTTTGTATAAGCTTCGTTTATCTACCCAAATTTTCTTGCACCTTTCAGTGTCCATCACTTTTGGGAATTGTGTTTTTCCCTCTCAAACCCAGTTGCTCTCTCGGTGGTCTCAGGCCAGCTCCCATCTGTGCTCATTCTGCTGCTTTGCACATTGAACCTGCCTCTTCCTTCATGTCATTCCCTGCTTTTAAAGACTGCACATGAATATGGCGTTTTTCTTCTTGTTGGAGACTGCCATCATCGCCAGGACTGTAGTGCATGAATAGCAGTGGGACCTGCTAAGTGCATCCTTTCTGAAGGAAGGAAAACACATCAGTCCCATCCAGGTACGCACCTCCACAGGGTTGGAGTATTTGGGCATACAGCAAAGCCCTTTGCCAAGCCCCAAACCAGTTATTGTGGGATGCTGACTAAACACAGCCTAGCAGATTCAGTACAGACTAGATATTTTGTTCTGAATTAGGCCCCTAACTCCTGACAAGTCCACTTCCCAGTTAGGATAATGACTTGGATGCCTTTTTTTAGAGAAAGAAAAAAAATTGAGTGATCTGGGAGCCTCTGAGAAAAGCACTTCAATACCTCATTTGAATAGAGTCTTATGCAATGTATTGGAACTTCTAGGACAATTCCCTTACAAATGATCATTACAGCGGTAAAAGCCAGTTTATTATTTAACCAATTCAGGCTGAGTGGAGACTGGAGAGTACTAGCACTTGCATTGATTGTAAGTAAGAGTCTAGTAATTAATGATCAGAGTTTTCAGCAACAATCTTGAGGAGAGAGTGCAATATGCCCAAATAAGTATGACTGAGGAGGTGTTAACTAAATTCAGAATAAGCCTAAAGACAAGGGCAATGAAAAGCAGGACGTTCCCATAACCCATTGCCAATATTTTGTCCACATATCACAAATACTATTAAACAGTGAATGGATTAAACTGGGCCCTTTTGATCTGGATTGACACAGTAGTTTTCAGCCCTTAGATGCTGCTTATTGCCAGAATACTTTACAGAGGAAGGCAGTTGCCTCAAAAACCTCCTGGGAATTGCTATGAGTGGTCATAAGTCATATTAAGGGGGTGAAGAAATGTCTCTGATAGCCATAGTTTGGAGGAAATACACAGATATGACTGCAAAAGGCCACTTTTTTCTCTGTCCTGGCACGGAGCTCTGGGCAGAAATGATCAGACTGTGGTGCTATGCTAATACCATTGCACATGTACAGATATACACAGTGGAGAAGTGTGGCTTGGAAACAGTTCTTTAATACACTTTGCTTTGAGGGGATCTGCTAAGTTCTAAAGCTTCAGGATTTACTGTGGTCACATTTTCATGCTTACAGCAGCAGGCATATTTATTTATTTTAATGAAATCAGAGACAATTGAAAATTCATATGACTCCAGGACTTCAACGTTTAGGAAATCCTCCTTTTTCCCGCAAGATTATTTTCTAAAGGGACACACACATTTAGGACACATTTCATCCATCCTATGACAGTTATACAGCTGTCTTTCCTTACCCAAGACTCTTTTAAAGATTAATTTCTTCTATAATCCCTACAGTACAGGTCAAAAATAATAATAAAAACCCCTAAGTAAATAATTAATAAAAAATAAATATGTAATCCAATTAAACAACAACAACAAAAATCCCCCCAGATAGTCTTCTTGCTTGAGCTCTTAACCATGTTATATGTTTTGTGTATTTGTCCTTCAGATGGCATGATCTTCAGAGTACTGGCTTAATTTCGGATTCATTCAGCAGAGAGTACACGGTCAGCATATAGCAAAAGAACACATAATAATACACAGATTTGTGATATGTGCAGATACACACACCATGTGTACTTCTAAAATAGCTATAAATCTGAATGCATATATGGTTGCTCACACATTTAAAATCACACGTGTAAACAAATGAGGAGAGACACATGCACATGGAATGCTATCATCATAGCACCCATCTCAGGGTTATGCAAATTGATTGCTTTTTTGTGTGTGTGTGAGGTACAACAAATACCCTCAATGTTAGATTAACTTTCCAAATAATAAAAATCTCGCTATTAACATGACATGTTTAAATACAAATGGACAAGTTTGTGTTCCTTTCTGCCCCTTTATTTCTCTTTCTCGCTCCCTCTTTCTGCCTCTCCCTCTCTCTCTCTCACTTTACCTTCCCGACGGCACTATTTTATTTCAGAAGAAAACTTATGAAAATTGTTGAAACACACACTACAAAGCATTTGCTTTTTTTTCCTCTCCTTTTTTTTTTTTTTTATTTCAGCAGTTAGCCCCCAAAAAAGGCAGGGATGTCAAAGGCTTCGAGTCCCCCCTTTGACATTCACGCAGTGCTGAGAGTCAGCCGGGGTCTCAGCTCTGACAAATTTGCATCTCTTTGAATGTGACGCTTGAAAAAAGCCGGAGCTGCTAGATTAAATTTTTTTTTTTTCCGTCGAGAAAATGAGAAAAGCCTCTATCTCTCTGCCGAGTCTACTGGGAAGATCTTTATTCTGATTCTTGTTAGAATTGTTTATCACCCTGACAGACCAGACTCGGACGAGATAAAGGCGCTGCTCCATCACGGGGCCTGACAGTGGTAGGACATGCAGAGAAATGAAAGGAGCAGGGGAAAATATTATTAATAGATGCCGACTTGATTTGCCTCTATGGCACGTCAAGGAAGGAAGGGAGGGGGGAGCCACGGCTTGATTGCAAGCCTATGAAGTTCTGTCCAAAAAAGAAGCTATTTTTCATTAAGTGATAGAAGGGCTTTTTTCATGTTCTTTCCTGAGGAGCTGATAACTTATGCAGTTTATTCTAACCCTGCTGATTTCTGTCAGGGAAAGAAAACTCCTGAAAGATGGCTCCAGCTCGTCCTTTTCAGAGAAGGAGGCTGTCTTGTCAAAAATGGTAGCAAAGCATTAAAGCCCCGGCCTTGACTCCTGCAAGGTCCCTCGGATCTGATTGGGTGTGCATGTGGGGGTGAGCATGTGGGGGTCGAGTGAAGAAGGCGTTATTATGTACCCACTATGGCCCTCTGAGGGAACAAAAAAATCAAAATACATATGCAGAGCAGGGCTTGCACATATGCACATGCACACATGCACCACATACAGGGAAGCTTTGTGCATTTGAGCATACACGCAGAAACATTTGTTCCGCTGTCTGATTACTCTGCAGTTAGTAAAGGTTTGTCCAATATAAGCACGTGCTGAATTTGAGAACTGAAGGCTGGGTATAAAGTTAGAGCAGTCTCATTCAAAATGAATGTTAAAAAATAACCAGCTCCCTGCTACCTCCTGTGTGTCAGATCTCACATAGAAGCACGGCCAGTAATACCAGCTCAGGGGCTCCTGCAGTGATGCTGATTCTGCTATGACTATCTTGTGTTCCGGGGAAAAATTGCCTCTGAATGATCATTATTTCTCTTAGGTTAGATTTTTTTTTTGGATGGGGAAAGTAGGAGTGAGAAATATTGTTTGTGTTCACCATGGCCATGTTATTTTTATTTTTGGATCCTTCACATTTGCAACTGTCCATTTGGGGCATTCACTGCAAATCACAGTGTTGCATGAGCATAAGTCCTTCCTTGTAATTACTTTGTTCTTCTCCAGAAAGGATTGTGTTTGATCACTATCGTAGCTGAATTTTGAATTCTGTGTAAACTAACTACTGGAGAAATGCTTACCTCAGGGCAATAGAGTAGATCTGTTTCTGCAAACCTACTCTTTGAGATCGCTTCTGGCTGGATCCATCCTACAACATGTTGAGCATCTCTAGAGCAGTTATGAATGCTGCTGAGCCATCTCCACTTTCAGTAGGATGGAAGTGATTAGCAGCTCAAGGGAATTACTCAGCACTTTGCTTGTGGGAAAAGTATGACTTTTTTTGTGGAAATCTGATGGACAGTCTGAGTGCTAGGCAGTCCACTTTCTCTTCCTTCTTCAGATTTTTCCTGAAGAGTTCTTCCTTCTAGTAAGACCAATAAATGCTTGTAAAATCCCACATATTTTCCATTCAGATGGCAATAAAAGAGGAACTACTGATGCTGTATGTAAAAAGTGAAAAAAATTAAATGCCACTAGGTACCATGTCCCCACAGTGATATGTCTATAAAGAATTTTAATCTTCATTTTCTATTCCCATTGCCATTTGTTTCCCTTGTTTGCTGTATCGTATCCAGAGCTAAAGTGAAAGTTTTACATTCTTTTTTTTAAAGTGCTTAAGAAAGACCTGCGGTATCTGTCTAGCTAACTCCCTGCCATGTTTCTCCTATACGATCAGTGGCACAGTCAAGTCTGGAACTGATTAATTTTCAAATTCAAGTGTAGATGATAAAGGATGACTGCTTAGGGGAAGTCCTGAAAACACCATACTTGGGACCTATGCAGAGGCTTAGGTTAAACTACTGCCCAGTTTGAGGCTAGGAAAGATTTTTTCACCTACTGTTTGGGTGATCTTCCTAACCTTTCCTGAACGCGACTTTTGATACACAGTAGCTTTTCTATTAAAGATCTATCTGTATGCTGATACAAGCCTGAGTTTGAAAACCCAGTTATCCAACTGTCTGTTCCTTACTACATTGTATTAGAATCCTCATGCAAATCAATTGATTTAAAATTAAGGACATTTTAAACTACTTCTCAATGGTAGTCTAATTATTGTGGCATAATAGCAATAATGAAATGTAAGGGTGCTGGAGAGCTTGAGAATGGAGGGAGAGCACAGACTTTGCTCAAAAGATCTCATGGCAAGTAGAGGGGATCTGTGAGCTGGAAAGGGGAAAGCAGCTCTTGCAGACTAATGTTCTGACATGCAAAGACACTGAAAACCTCCAGCTCATGTCCTTTCTACATTTTCTATGTTGTTTGTTTACTGGACTGATGCCTGTGAATTCCCAAGAACCTTGTGCATGGTGACTTGGTCTGACTTCAGAGGCTTCACAAACATTTTCAGAAATCCTATGTTGGCTCTGTGTGAGGAGTCTTCTGGTAAAACATAATGACCAATTACAATAGATAGCTCTATTTATTGATAGTGAAATGCTAGAAGTATCGGGTGAGCTCAGAATGATGTTATACTTGGTTCTGTACAAAGCAAAAGACAGTCTACACAGATCAGACAGCCAAAGGGTGGGACAAAAGAAGTGTAATGACTACCTTTTTGTAGTTCAGGATCTCAAGGCTATTGATACGGAGCAGCCCAAGATCACACAGAAAGTCTGTGGAAGGGATGAATGCTTGAACTGAGATCTTTAGTCGTAGTTCAGTTTCTTAAACACAGCACAGTCCTTCCTCAGCCCAGCTCAGAGTGCCCCAGGTCTGTTTTGGCTGAGTCACACTCACCGTATCACATTCCGTTGTAATACAAACATGCAAAGCAATTTAGAAAGGCCCGTTTTTTTATGACTACAACTGATTTACCCAAATTCTGCGAGAAAGTATCATGACGTAGGTAGGGATTTGCCTCTTTTTTTAACTGCAATTTTTTGCATTACTCCAGTGACAAAGAGGGATAATGGAACTTTGAGAAAGGAGGTTGAGTTATGCATCCCCACAGTCCTCCATTTGCATAGTTTTACAAAGTGGATAGATTTGGCAGGCGTTCTCTTTATTCAGCCATGGGTTTGGCATATGCCAGAGTACAGAGGCTGAGTGAGCATCATGCAGCAATTTAAACTGAGAAAACAGATGTGGTTTTGCATTTTTGTATGTGTGGAGTCTTGGGCTACCATGAAAATATCTTTGGGTAATCAGCACAACCAAACTGCACAGTTCACATGTTGATACCTTACAGTTATGTTACAAAAAGAAATATTTTACTAAATCTTTTTTTTTTTCCCCATTTAGTTACACTGCTTCAAATTAATCCAGTCCTGTGGATAATTGTAATTGAATGTATCAGGATTCATTTTATTTCACATAGTCATCCAGAAGTTTGGGTCCTTATATGGATTATCCAGATCCTTGGATCCACAAAATGGGAATGAGAGAGGGTGACATCACAAGATTTTTTTGGTAATAATTCCATATAAGCAGACTGCAAAACCCAGAAGAAAGAATTTTTCTTCTGGTATTTCAGCACTTCTAATTCTGAGTGGGAGCCTACACAATGTGCAAAAACTAATGAAAAGTGAGATAGCTAAGCAAAAAATATTTACTTAGAAATCAGTTCAAATATAGACTAAAGAATTGGTGATTGGAGTGCAAATTTAACATCAGGGATTTAAGATCTGATCCCATATCACTGACAGAATTCCTTTAATTTAAATGCATGTCAGTTCAGGTCAATGAAAGGCAATTACTTTTTTGTATGATGATAAGTATGAAACCCTGAATAATATCTGGAATGTGTTTATTGCTGATTTTTGACTGAATTAGATGGGGAAAACAGTAATTTTTGCATTGTTATAAAATCTCTTACTAGATCATGTTAAGTGCGATGGTTTCGAGTTGTTAAAGTAGAAAGTTAGGGCTACTAAATCTTGATTTCTATGTAATTATGGAGAACACGCATTTGTGCTTTATGATAGATATTAGGTTGCTAGATTTTTTACAAGATTGTGTAGAAATAGTACGACTAATGTGTTCATAGCACTAAATTTTCAACTGAAAAAGCAATTGTAGATTGCTTCAGGGCAATCTGCAAACAAGGCTTTAAAAATAAGAGAGAAAGTATCTGTGAAGTTACTAGCTGGCCAAGTAAAATACATTCATCCACACCAACTGTCCAGCATGACTGCTACTATGAACGTTTTCTCTTTAGTTCCTAATTTAATCAAATCTAATTTATTTTCTCACAGAAAGTTTTGCATATATGGTTCTAATTTATGAATGTGACCCTAAAGGAATTAATTAAGATTGTATTGTTAATGTCATCTATTACTAGAAGGAAGTTAATACTTCGTAACCATGTATCTACAAATTTGACCTTTTTTGTCTCCTTCTGAAGAGGTCTGCAATCAGATTGCAGATTTTGGGAAAAACGCTGTCAGCAAAAATGCTTTAGGAGTTTATTTTGCCTATTTCTCACATTTTGAAAACAGATTTCAATAGATGTAACAAATGTAACTGTCCATCACAACTGGCTACTTCAGGTCTGGTGAGGGCCAGATTTTACAGTGCCAGTTCAGGGAAATGTGTGTACATGTCCATCTATTTCTGCAAAGACTACAAGAAAGTGCTTCTGGGACATCCAGATCACCGACAGGAACCTGGATAAAGGTTTCATTCATCCCTTCTACTTCAAGAACTTATTGAAACTTGATTTAAACTTTGTTTCTCCCCACATATCAAAGTATGGAGAGGTCATTCATTTGCTACCAAAAAGAAATATTTTGGGGTAGTTGAAGTAGCTTCTTACCAATAGCTACAATATGCACCCATCTCACTGCAAAAATGACATGAATAGAAGAACTGTAAAAAACCTCACTTAAAATCATTTTTCAGTATCCAAGTAACTCAATTTCTTAAGTCATCAACTTCAAATGAGGAAAGGCTGACAATATGTGTGCTCTTTTTGCGGGGAGCGGA